>NC_139947.1:10308674-10391174 GCF_963454915.1 Gymnoscopelus microlampas | reverse complement strand
CGTCCTCAGTTACTTTCCAGGAACAGGGAGGCTCTGCGTGATTCACATATTCCCTTTCACGGTACGATTTAACATCAGGTGCCTAGCCAACAGATGACTTTGTTCTAACGCTACACGAGGATGTCCTTCCTCTCTTTCGTGGTTCTGGCCGAGCTGTCACTTCTTTCCATTAGCTCTTTCTCTCTCTCTCTGCTCTCTTTCTCTTTCTCTACTACCATACACACACCATTCAAAACTTTCCAGCGGATGTTGTCTCTCTTTTCTCTTGCTTTTCATTTGTTTTCCCTCGGACGCCAAGCAGACCTGCTGCTTTTAAACTCAGCTTTTTTTTTATCGGCTTTTACCGTAAATTCCCGAAGGCCTCGTATGTCACAATGGACGCCATCCACCATCCTCTTTCAGCATTTTTTTTTTACTGCCTGGCGAGCGGTTCACCCTGGCACACCTTTTAAATTCTTTCACTTTGGCGTTTCATGAGGCCCGGGCCTGCCGCTAATTACGAGGTGATAATTAGTCCGGCGCAGAGTTTTCTTTTATTCAATGGGTTGAGTAGGAAGGAGTGAGGAATTTAAAAAGGGAATGACCCATTCAAAAACATATACGCCTTTAGTGGATTGAAATGTTGAATATAAACCGTCTATAAAATGCACAAAATCTCTTGGCTGTGTGTGCCTGTCTGTCTTATTGTCCCCTGCATAACTTGACGCACCGTGTGACACATTGACTTCAAACCTGGCGTGTGTAGGAAGTCGGGTGGAACGTGGCTTTGTCCTGCACCAAAAATACAAATAATATGTCAGTGTCTGTCTGTCTGTCTGTCTCTCTGAGTCCCTTTTATGCCCATGTATGGAGATCCCTGATGATCATAGGTCAACTAGAGTAGACTAGCCTGGCTCCAAGTACTTTAATAATCGGTATTGCATGCTTTAAGTACTCTGACGGGTAGTGCATAGCCTGCGGGGCATGCGTTCCCAACAGTAGATATTAGAAGTATAGAAAGGTATAGAAGGGAGAAAAAAAGCACAAACAGTTAGAATCCATATTCTAACTGTTTGTGCTTTTTTCCCCGTACATTAACGCCCTACTTACTACAGCGTCACACAAAAGTAGCAAAAGTAGCAGATCTACAAGCTCGAAACGCGCCGCTTCGCGCCGCGTTTCGAGCTTGTAGATCTGCTACTTTTGATGCATTTGAATCCTGAAAAGTAACAAGTTTTCGTTTCCACCCGACAGAGACGATTTATGGATATGGATGGATACCACAGCCAACATTATCTTCTATCAAACAAATGCGTGCACGTGTGCGTGGGTTCGAGTGTGTGTGTGCATGCGTGTGCATTTGAGCGTGCACACGTGCACACATGCGTCTGCACACATAGCAACCGGTATGTGTGAAGTGGAGAGATATAACTGAGGAAATGCAGCCACGGACGGAGAGAAAATTGAATAATACAACGCAGCAGAGAGTTTCGGTTTGTTTGTGATAGCTGGCCGAGCAGCGAGGCTCTCTCACACATCTGTTAATGATTGTGCAAGATGCGCGTTGGGGACGGAGGGGGCTCGTTTCACTGTAACAACAGAAGCTGCATTGTGCTTTGTCTAATTTGGGTCCATTTTGTTCTTATTTGCGGACCCCAGGGGGGCGCAAACTTGTGTTGGCTCACACAACGCCTCACCCCAATTGTTCCCATCACACTTCTAATGCAAATAACCAAAACGCACGTATCAGCATGTGCGTGTGCACGCTTAATGCACACTGAGGATGACGTCGCCGTGTCGGGCAGAAACCTTGTATCTTCATATTTGAAGATATCGGCCATATCGGTTGGTTTGGCGGTTCTTGACAACCGCATATATGAACTACTCGACGGCGGGCACCGCACTCATTCGAGATCCTTGCCGACGCACGCACCGACTTTGAAGTCGGTCGGTCATGCACATGATGACCATATATGGGCACAGCGGTTGGATCTGTCGCTCTGGACAACAGGATCTCCATGACACGCCTATATATGGCCGTATCGGGTTTGTTTCATAGAGTTCAAAATAATAGAGAGGGCACCGGAAATCCCCGCCCATCCACTTGCATGGAGTTGCTCACCCAGCGCATACTCCCTTTTCACCCCTTCTTCTGTCTGGCCCCCCGGCCGTAATAAGCTGCAGTACCTATGAATGGCCAGCATGTCCAATGCGCTTCACTGCTCTCTCTCGGTTCTGGTGTTACAGTATGTCCGAGTTATACTGTAGCGACGTGGCTGTGTTCCTGCCTATATATGGCCGTATCGGGTTTGTTTATGTGTGAGTCAGAGTGACGTGGGCGTGGTCCTCCCCGCCCGCCCTTTCATTAGTCAATTTTTATATAGGATATTTAACCAATAAAAAGTATTAAATAATAACTACATTGAATCCATTGGAACACAGGTTATTTTTTCCCCATTTACTGAAAAGTAACGCTTTTGGACATACAAGGTTTCCACCCGACAGCCATGATTATGTAATAGAGCAACTCAACCTGAAACCCAAAAGCCTAATCCCTCTTGGGCTAGCGGAAGATGTCGTGTGGTTTCCCACACGGGCGACTTGGGTTCGAATCTCGGGTGTTACCGTACAATGGCAAATGTGTTTTTCACTAAAGAGCTGGAAAGATGAGGAGACCCCCTGATACTGAACAAACACTCTATATAGCAATGATTACTATAAGAATGTAGATTTTTTTTTTACTTTTTAACAATACAATCACTGTTTTAACTATGAGAGAAATGAAAAACAGAATGTCATCAAAGTTGTGAGAACGTGCAGGACTTAAAACATGGGTGTGGGTCTGAGAGATTCCCATGTGCCATGGTGTTGAGTCAATGGCCCTAGTTTCTTTTAGTTTTTTCGTTTATGAAGGGAGGGGGGGGTTTAGAACGTACACAATGTCACACTAATCTTTGAACCATAAGCCAAAGCTTTGAATGGCATCCCTCTGTCTAACAATGAGCCGAGTGAAATCTGTTGCTTTTCTGAAAGAGATCGGAGGGGGAGCGAGAGAGAGAGAAAGAGAGAGGAGAGAGAGAAGTCGGAGTTGCATGCGCACCACTGTTTTTGGGCTAGAGAGAGAAATGGGCCTGCCATGACGTTAACTTTCTTATTCATAAGAAAGTTTGCAACATTAGTTCATTCAACAATCAATCACAGACTACAATACAACGCCACAAAAAAAATATTTAGAGCAACACATCCACACAAGTGATTTCCATATCTTTTGCATAGTCCCATATATTTTTCAACACACATCCAAGTCCCCCATTTTTTCATAGTATTTATATTCAAACAATACTTGTGCTCTAACTAAATTCTTGAAAACACAGAGAGAGAGAGAGGGGGAGAGAAAGGGAGAGAGGAATGTCCCAGACAGGGATGGATGGAGGTAATGGACGTGGGGGTTTAGGGTTGAGAGAGGAGGAGGAGGAGGAGATGAAGGGTTGGGGGGCTTTGGGACTGATAGCTGGATGCGCATCAGCGATCTCCATCAGTGTTGCCATGTCTGCTTATTATAAGCGACTTTGGGCTTGTTTTTCTGTAGTTGCTTGTAAATATTGGTTGCGGGCTGCAGATTTTTGGGCTTGTTTGTAAAATGTAGTTGCTTATTTGGGCTTGTTTCCTAATGTTGTGTCACCAAACGTATCATATATGATACACACATTACACTGATTTTTTTAATAAATCAGTGCAATCAATACTTGGACCAAGAACCTGTTGTATCATATCTGACACATCCCCACTTCCCCCTGGACCATACCATTTGCACTGCAGGTAGTTACAGAGCCTCAGGTGGTCTGACCCAAAATGGCTGCCATCAACTAAACAGGAGAGGTTGATGCACTACTAACAAACAATTATTTTTTAAGCAGTTCGGGTAAGCTTTCCTAGTATATCTTTACTAATATTTTGAAATAAGTGTTGGATAACTGGAATGCACTTATGAGCTCTCAAAATGTAGCATTTGAGTTTGTTTTTTATGATGTCAAAAGTCTTTGTATCATATTTGATACTACAGGTCTATAGTCCTTTACGATTTGTATCATATTTGAAACTACAGGTCTAAAAGAAATGTTTTCTTTTTTTTTTGTAATGTTAAAACCGACTTGATTTTTGATTTTTTTTTAATTTTTATCATAAGAATAAATAAATGATACAAAGGAATGTTAAAAATAAATAAAACAAAATCAAAAATGTTTTAAGACCCAATAAAGTGTCCCTTTTCAAAATTTTGGAATTTTCTGACCTTTCCTTCATAGTTCAGGTTCTACAGGGTTAAACCAGTGGGTCTCAAACATTTTCATGTCAAGGACCCCCAAATTAATATGTATTTGTCCACAGACAAATACATGCGATGCAAGGCGTTGTGAGCTTGTAGATCTTCTGTTTTCAATTAGCCGATGCATAGGTTTAAAGTGCTCATCATGTGACCTATATAGTCTCTTCTTTTGGGCTGGTTTTCATAGACCTGGTTGCTTATTTCTCTCGCAAAATCTGGCAACGCTGATCTCCATACTCTGCTGGTCCATACTCTGCTCTGCCCCCATTCTCACTGCTGCTTTCACTGCCTCTTTCCCACTGGGCTGCCTGGCTTAAAGCCCCCCATTAACACTGTGTTTTGTAACCTATAGTGTGTTTGTTGTGGGGGTTAATAAGGGGAAAGGGCAGCCTTCAGAATAGTAGGATACGCTTCAGTTGTCTGTCGCTCATGGAACGCAATGCAAATAAGCAGCTCTCAAGCTTTTTTTGTGTGTTTTGTCCTTTGGACAGATACGTACAAATATATGGTTGCTGTTGGGCAGAAACCTCATATCTCCATATTTAAATTGTTTGTGTTCTTTTTTCGTAAATTAACGCCCTACTTAATCATACTACAGCGTCACACAAAAGTATTAAAAGTAGAAGATCTACAAGCTCGAAACGCGGCGTGTTTAGCTTGCTACTTTTGAATTTGAATGTATTTATTTTTTGACATGAGGTTTCCACCCGACAGAGACGATATGGCCATACATAGGGATTGTTGTCAATGTCCTTTTATCAATATCGATGTCCTTTTATGCCCTATATATATATATATATATATATATATATATATATATATATATATATATATATATATATATATCAGCATTCTAGATGGCCGACCGAGTGCTGCTGTGCTGTTGATTCTGTCAAATCTGACAAATATCTTCCCAATCCTTATTATTTTCTTTTTTTAAAGTTTCACAAGTGGTAGTTAATGTTATCTTACAACACATAAAAGTGAAATTTGAGGACTGGAACGTCATTAAACTGAGGCCACAGTAGTGGGCTAGTGTGGCCCTGCTACCTGGCACAGTCCAGGCCTCAGCAGCAGACCAGCCACCACCAGGCAAAGCCCAGGCCTCAGCAGCAGACCAGCCACCACCAGGCAAAGCCCAGGCCTCAGCAGAAGACCAGCCACCACCAGGCAAAGCCCAGGCCTCAGCAGAAGACCAGCCACCACCAGGCAAAGCCCAGGCGTCAGCAGAGGACCAGCCACCACCAGGCAAAGCCCAGGCCTCAGCAGCAGACCAGCCACCACCAGGCAAAGCCCAGGCCTCAGCAGAAGCCCATAGGCTTCAGCAGCAGCACAGGCAAGACATTGATCAAACAGTGATAACAAACTTTGTTTAAAAAGGAATACTAAGAAGATCATACTATGGCAGACAAAAAAGCCACCATGTCACTTCGTAGTGATAACACTTGTGAAATCATGCAGGAACTCAAGGCGCTGAATAATAAGCTTGACCAAGTGCAAAACTCCATTAAAAAGGATCTGAATAGTAAGGTGGATGGCCTTAAATCCTCTTTGGAGAAACTTGTGAATAAGCATAAAGATGAACTCAAAGCTGAAATAGAAAACAAAGCTAAACAGATCCAAGACAACATTGATCTTGAAGTTGGACGCCTGACGGCACGTATGGACTCACTGGAATCAGTTATTAATGGGGCCAAAACAAAGCCTGTGACTATAGGTTTGCCCCGATGTGTCCCTTATTATATCGGGGCTTGAGGCTGAGGATGGTGAGGATGTGTTGGAGAAGGTTCGCATCCTTCTAGAAGAGGGCGCCCAGTGCCGGCCCATGCCAGAGCTTGTGGCTGCCGAGAGAATGAGGGCTCGGGGAAATGGTACATCACAAGAGAAGGTGGCAGTTCTACGCCAGAAACTAAGACGTGACGATAGGTATACAAGTGTCTACATACGATCTGCCAAGTCGCATACGGATCGGCTGATAGAGCTGAACTTCAGGACCCTCCTAAGGGAGATGCCATCTGGTAAAAACTTTTACATCAGTGGTAATGGGAGGGTCATGAGGAAAGATGACAACCCAGAAGATAGCAGGTCTCGCCGCGTTACCTCTCCCCGGGAAAGGGGTGATGTTACTGAATGAGAGACTCTTGCCCAGCCTGTAAGTGATGAACATTTCAGCTTGATCCATTGGAACGTGAACGGATGGACGGATACAAATTGTGGCTTAAGAGCTTTATTAATGCAGTCCCTTGACCCTGACTTTAATGGAGTAAAAAGTACCTCTGTTGCCTCTGAGATGTAGTGGAGTAGAAGTACAAGTATTGAAAATTGGAAATACTCCAGTGAAGTCAAAATACTTCAAAATTGTACGGTAATTGAGTACATGTACTTACTTAATTACTTTCCACCACTGCTTGAGCCCCCCTCAAGCAAAATAAACATAATTTACGTCTCTCTGACTGAACAGGTGTTGTGCATTGTGATGCAATCAATGTGCACTGCACTCCCTAAAGGAGAGCCATGTCAAACAAGAGTAAAAGTAGAAACAATGTATTACCCTAGGCATGGTCTTTTTTTCATGAATTGTTCATGAATATCTATGGACATGATCAATTTCTTCAAAAAGGAATAGACAACCCTCAGCTAGTGAACCGAGGACAGATGATGACGTTTCAGGTTTGTGTGAAAAAAAGATCACGTTTTGTAATGAAAGTGAATCTCTTAAGGCCAGTACACACCAATGCAACTCCTTGCAACCATTATCCCCAAATGCCAGTTGCAAGGACTGATGGCCTTTACAGCATTGGTTCTCAAAGTGGGGTCCGGGGACCCCCAGGGGTACTTGGAGGGGTGGGTCCCCAGCATAATTTGTTACCTTGGCTATTTAAAAATAGCAGATATACAAGCTCACAGCGCGTCACTTCGTGCCGCGCTGCAAGTTTGTACATCTGCTATTCTTTTTTTTACAATTTTAAAAAATCTTTAAAGTATTTGAAAAAACATGAAAAAGTTTGAGAACCACTGCTTTATAGTACATAGTAGGGGCTGCTAACCACAAAAAATGGCCAAATCGTTACGCGGCGGATAAAAGCATGAAATTTGATACAGATGTCCCTTGGGTCATCCTAAAACATCCTAGAAGGGGTGCCCAAAAAAATCTTAAACAGGAAGTGAGTTATGGACAAAATTCAAAATGGCCACCTAAACTGTTGACCGTTGACTCAAAAGACACCAAAAGAATCTCCATAAAGCATAAAATTTGGCACATATGTCCCTTGGGTCATCCTAAGACATCCTAGAAGGGGTGCCCAAAAAATCTTAAACAGGAAGTGAGTTATTGACAAATTTTAAAATGACCGCCTACAGTGTTGTCGATTGACTCAACAGACAACTAAAGAATCTCATAAAAGCATACAATTTGGCATACATGTCCCTTGGGTCATCCTAAGACATCCTAGAAGGGGTGCCTGAAATTATCTAAAACAGGAAGTGAGTTATTGACTAAATTGAAAATGGCCGTGTACAGTGTTGACAGATGATGCAAAAGACACTCATAAAAAATAATCTCATAAAAGCATGACATTTGGTACAAATGTCCCTTGGGTGATCTGAATGCACCTTAAGGGGTGCCAAAAAAAAGTTTTAATAGTCTCTCAATGGAAAACACTCCTCCCCCACGGGCTGCACTGCTACAACATTCAAATCGAGCAGTTTGCCAATCTGGCATTTGGTCCAGAAGCCTGAAAGCAATGCAATCTCTACCATCTCCTGAAACAAATATGGATGGATTAAAGTCGCTGATTCGTGGACACCTTTATGGACACTCTTGCCAGAGGCTGCCAAAGTTTGTAGAGAACTCAAGTGTGGCTGCAAAGCTGAGCCCTTCTGTTCGAGAAAGTGTAGATGCCGGGATGCTGGGTTACCTTGCAGAGCATTATGCCAATGTGCTGGTATTTGCGAAATGGCACACATGAATACATGTGTTACTAAACACTAATCACAAAAAAACAGTAATGATCAAGAAGAAAATACATGAGAAAATAGAGTGTAAAACAAGCAAGAAGATGTAGAGACAGTAGAGTGCAAAATAAATAAGATGCAGAGAGTAAAATAAGAATATGCAGAGTAAGATAAGATGCAGAGTAAAATAAATAAGAATATGCAGAGAGTTAGATAAATAAAGAAGATTCAAAGAGTAAAATAAAAAAAATAATGCAGAAAGTAAAATAAATAAGATGATGTAGAAATGAAAACAGAAGGTAGACTACAACATACGGCAGGTTATGCACGGCATAACCTGTCGTATTGAGTCTGCATAATATGCAGACTGCCGTGGTCAACTGTTTAAACAGCCATTTAGAATTTCTTCAACATGGTCCCTTCCTAAAAAGTTTAATAAACAAGCAAACAAACAAATAAATAACCCCTTCTAGGATATATTAAGAAGCACTCAATGTACGTACCAAATGGTACACTTTTATGACGTCCCTTCATGTTTTCTTTTGTGTCAACTGCTTTAGGCGGTCACTTCCTGTTTAAAACCTCTTTGGGCACCCCTTGTAGGATGCGTTCAGATCACCCAAGGGACATTTGTACCACATTTCATGCTTTTATGAGATTCTTTAGGTATCTTGCATCATCTTTCACACTGTAGGCGGCCATTTTCAATTTAGTCAATAACTCACTTCCTGTTTCAGATTATTTTGAGCACCCCTTCTAGGATGTGTTAGGATGACCCAAGGGACATATGTGCCAAATTGTATGCTTTTTGGAGATTCTTTTGGTGTCTTTTGAGTCAACGGTCAACAGTTTAGGTGGCCATTTTGGATTTTGCCCATAACTCACTTCCTGTTTAAGATTTTTTTGGGCACCCCTTCTAGGATGTTTTAGGATGACCCAAGGGACATCTGTATCAAATTTCATGCTTTTATCCGCCACGTAACGATTTTTCACTTAGCAGCCCCTACTAACACCAACAATGCTCCAGTGAGCAGCTACGCTCATGTGCTTCACTAAGGAATAATGTAGCTTTCGAGTAGTTACGGGGCCAGGCTTCCCGCATGGACCCGTATTGTTATTGGCATTATTCCATTTCTTCTTCTTCTTCTTCTTCTTCTGCCGTTTTTGCCAGTTCTGGCTGAACCGTGCAGTCGCTTTTTATGAAACTCGGCCATATGATAGATGGTCATGAAAAACGATAAAAAAATAAATCTCACAATCTTTCGTCAAAAGGTGGCGCTATAGCACTCAGTTGAAAATGACAACTTTGAACAGGTACAACTCATGCCCTGTTTCACCTAGAGCCATGAAACTTCGATGCACACATGCGTCTCCTCATGCTGAACAACTTTCACACTCTGACTTTTGACCTCTGACCTTTAGATCTCCCACCATTTTGAATTATATGAAAAACAGTTAAAACCTATCTCCTCCTGGGATTTTTGAGTAATCTGCACGAAACTTTTTACACATGAACTTTGGACCTATACCAAAAAACGTTTGCAAAATATCTTCCATAAGTGAAAAAATGAAGCTTTAATGAGCCAATGAATATTGCAGTTTTATGACAATTATTCATCTGCCCCTAACACATACATGCAGACTTACCATTCTTTGAAACTTTGCAGAAATGTAAAGGGCCATTCCAAATATCACTGAAACCAATCTTACTCCAATTGGTCAAACGGGGGCGCTATAGCAATTTTTTGAAAATTGAAACTTTAAACAGGCAAAAGTCATGCCTCGTTTGGCCGACAGCCATTAGACCTGCTTACACATGTGCCTTGACTAATGAGGAACACATCTATCACGTTGACCAGTAAGCACCGCCCTTAGATTGTCCGCAATCTTGAGCAGTTTGAAAAACACTTAAACCCAGGATTTTTCAGCTATTTGCGTGAAACTGTATGATCTGTGTGATCTCCTTTTTCACAGGTTCTTGTCTGTTGGTGGCTTCTCGCTTAAATGTGTGCCCCACAACCTGAAGGTCACCAGTTCAAGCCTCACTTGGTGCAGACTTCATCTAAGTTGCATTTCACACAACATGACTATCAATGAATACATCTGCAATTGTTAAAGATAACATGAAATACTTAATTGAGTGTTTTTTACATACAGCTGATCTACAATCTCACAACTTTTCAGATAGCAATGAGAGTATGTTTTTTCAATGTATAACCTACTTCATTGTGAAAATAGCCGATGTACAATCTGACAACTTTTAATGGTTTGTGAGGTTGTAGATCGGCTTCTTTCACTAGTTTTGCTTCTGAGGAGATGTACAATTTCTTCATTGGTAAATGGTTTGTGAACGAGTGATCTCAGTGTTAGTGAAACAGGGGCTTGGGTCATGACAGAAGGCAAGATTTTTTAAATCCTCAACAGACAATATCAGCCTGGACAAAGCTATAGCACTATAGGTAGTGTTGCAGCTACCTAAGAGTTTCTCTCGACCGCAAGGTTGCTGGTTCAAGCCTCACTTGATGCAGACTCATTTAAGTTGAATTGCAAAAAACATGACTCAATCTATTCCGTTTCCATGGCTCTTTCTCTCTCTCTCTCTTCAATCTATTCCGTTTCCATGTTTTTCTCTTCAATCTATTCCGTTTCTATCTTTCTCTCTCCTGGCCCCGTATTATCGCTGCTTGCAGCTATATTTTTAGCTTGTAACTTGATGAAAACTTGCGGTTTGATAAAAGCTACATCACTACATTTTCAGTGGCACATCAATGTAAAATAGCAGCACAGCAGATGTGTTTTGAGTGCAGCAGTAAGCCACTAGGCTTCCCCAGATATTGCTGTTGCTTTTACATGTAGGCTTACTACATACTTATTTGGAGAGAGAAAACTATGAGAACTGAGGACCATGCAAAAACTACTCGAATGATGTAGTAAGTGAAGTTTATCATCAGAAATCTTTACATTTTTTTGTTTTTGTTTTATACATTTCGATTCATGAGTTCTGCCTCATATGATCTGAACAGTGACATCAACAACCTGCTGAGTGAATCTGGACAGGCTCTAAAGGACTGTGGACGAGGTTATTTAAATGTTTTCATTGGTACAGTTAACATATTTAAAGTAGCCTACATGTTCATCACAATAAAAAGAACTGTAGTTGACCAGCTTATTTGAATTGTGCTTTTGTGTCTACTGTGTGTCTGTGTGCATGTATGTGTGCGTGTGCACCTGGGTATGCACTGTATGTGTGTTTAATGGCACAGGTGCAACGCTCCAGCGCGGTACCGGTGGACTTTGAAGATGCCAGACCCAGGAAGTCGGGAGAAATGCATGTAAGAGGGCGGGACCTGATCAAAGAAAAGGCGGCACCAGGCGAAGGTAGAGGTGTGTTTTTTTTTACGTATGCCAGATGCAACTCGCACATGTTTTTTTATATCCTTATACCAGGAGTCTTCAACGTTTTTCAGGCCAAGGACCCCTTAGCTGAGAGAGAGATGGGAGCAGGGACCCACCCCAATACATATTGTATAAAATTGTGTTGCAGATTAAACTTTTTCATAGATATCAGATGCTTGACACCAGATTGTTTGACAGCAACTATCATCAGTGTTGTGTAAATTAATATTTTTTTTGTTTGATTACACGTCTTTTTTATTAGTATATATTTGCAGACATTTAACCACTTTGGCTCTGTACCTGGTCTGCTCTTTTTTTCCCCCTCTACGCCAAATGTCTTGTTAGCTTGTCTGTGACTGTGAGCTTGTACATCTGCTATTTTTGGCGAATGATCCCCTCAGAATAGGGATGCTAGGGTTGAAGTTCCTATCACACAAAGGTTTGGCGGGAGCTGAGTTGCGAACGCAGCGGAAGGAGGCGTGCCTCCGCGCAAGTGGAGCTTACTATGAAACCGTGCTCGGGTTGTGTGTGTGTCTGTCTGTCTGTGTGCAGTATTGTGTGCACTGCCTGTGTGCAGCCGCGCCCCCATGTGACTCACGCTCTCATTGGCTGCTGACAGATCTCAGAGTGCACTACAGTGGGGCTGAAATCCGCCTGCCCCTGGGTGACTAATTACACTCGTCTGAGAGAAATATAGCAGCTACAGTCAAAAATAACACATCTAAAAGCATCTACACGAGTTCATCTATTGGGATATCTAAGAATTCCATGTCATTTGTGCATATCTCAGGCCGGATGGCAAGTTGAAAATTGCTCATTCCTTTCTATTCTTCTTATTGTTATTTTCAAGCTGCGTTCGCTTCCCGCGTTCGCGCGTCTTACTTGTTGTAGATCAGCTAATTTCTATTTTGCACTATTTTGTCTTTGAAATCTAGTAGAGTGAAAGTCATAGGCTGCCAAAAAAACGAAATAAAATAAAAGATACTGAAGTAAAGTATACAGATACTCAAAACAAGTATTTAAGTACCGTACCTTAGCCCGTACCACTTGCCATAGCATTGACGACCTTGCAGGCTTATGCAAAGGTTCAAATGTAATATAGCATGTTATGTAGACAGATGCCAGGTTCATTTGTAGACGTGGCATCCTATAGTTAGTTTCAATGTACAGATTATTCTTTTTTTAATATTATATTGTTTAGGCTGTCGATAGGTTCTTGGTTTACCTATGATTTACCTATGATGACCAGATTACTATTTCTATGCATTTGATATATTACCTTGTGTTTACCTTGCTTACTGTAAATCCAGGGACGTCACAGGCTCTCAGAAGGTGGGGGGGATGGGCTTTCGGTGGACTATACCCCTTATTTTACACTTTGGCTATTTTTGAAAAATTGTGAAAAACATTTGTAACTGTCAAATGTAAACACATTTTGTATTTTCAAAATTTCGTTTTTTGGGTGGATTTTGTTAGTTTTTTTTGTGTTTTGGTTACTTTATTTCGGTTTTAGGGTTAGGGTTAGGTTATTTAATTCTTATTTTTGCCTGATTTTACCGATTTATTATCAAAACATTTCTTTTTTTTCCAAAAAGTGGGGGGTATGAAATCACGGATCTGTGAGAGTGAGGGTGTCACGTCGTACGCACAGTGAATGGCCGTGACGTCCCTGGTCACTGTCCACCACTGCTTGCCACAGTCATTAGTGTGTGTGTGTGTGTGTGTGTGTGTGTGTGTGTGTGTGTGTGTGTGTGTGTGTGTGTGTGTGTGTGTGTGTGTGTGTGTGTGTGTGTGTGTGTGTTTGTGTGTTCTCTAGAGTTTGTGCTCAGACGGTAGCGGTGCTGTTTGACCATCACACTGTGAAGCCTCCTAATTGTGGTTTGAGGGTGAAGTGAAACAGATGCAGCCATTACCAGTGTGGTGGAAAAAGTACTATTGTTTTACTTAAGTGAAAGTATCAATACTATCATGTAGAAATACTCAATTACAAGTAAAAGTCCAGAATTAAAAATGTACTTGAGTAAAAGTAAAAAAAATATTGGTATCAAAATATACTTAAAGTACAAAAGTAAAAGTACTCATTGTGCAGATACCATTTCACAAGTTTTCAAATCTATAAAATGTCTCCCAGCCAGGGGTCTATTTTGGGTCCCCTCCTTTCTTCCCCTCTACACCAAATCTGTAGAAAAGGTGATGTACATATGCGTTGTGAGCTTGTGGATCAGCTATTTTTTATCAAATGTTCACCTATTAAGACATCCACAGAATAGGGACAATGCTCTGAGAGAATGCTGCATCCTTTCAAGACAAAGAAAAGAAGGTACCACTCTCCCATGCTGCGGGTCAAACATCCCAATAAATGAATCTGGTGTTAAACACGAGGCTGCCCCACTATAGCTCCTAACCCCTTTCTGTGAGAGGAAAGATGGGAGGCCTATGTTCCCCATCCCTGAAATTCCTCACGGCGTACGTACGGATCAGGTAACGTTATGGCCAAGAGGTCATTCTTACGGGAAACAAGGAAACGGGAAGGACAAATTGGAAGGATAATGTGGACATATGGGGGAAGAATAAGTAGCGAGGACGGAGTGACAATCCAGCCCATTGATGGGGAGATTCAAAGGGCTGATTCAGCAGCGCTGCATACCACAGTCCCAACTGTAATTTGGTAGAATGAGGGGCTTTGGTAATGGTTACTGTGACCCCTCTCTCGGGGGTGGCTGCGTGTGTGTGTGTGTGTGTGTGTGTGTGTGTGTGTGTGTGTGCGTGCGCGTTTAGGTGGGTTGCACATTTTCAGCCAATCAGGAGAGAGTTCAAATGTGTGTGCTTGTCAGGGTAGGGGGTCCCCACTTCAAATATGATTATTTTTTGGGGGGGCCGTGGCCTGAAAAGTCTGAGAAAACCATTACCTTAACCAACAATATGTCATCTGTCACCTAATCTCTCACACACACACACACACACACACACACACACACACACACACACACACACACACACACACACACACACACACACGGCAACCTGCTCCCTGCACCTGAGCAAGTTGTCCTGGATATGTTTAACCAAGAAAGCCCCTATATATACTTTGTCGTACAAAGAATGGCGGAAATAGCGGATCTACAAGCTCTGCTATGTGCATAATACTATGTAGATATCTTGATCTTTTTAAAGATATTTTGGGGGCTTTTTCTGCCTTTTTATTTTGGATAGTATAATGGAGAGAGACAAGAAACAGGGCGTGACACGCAGCAAATGCCTTTGGGCTCGGGAATCCAGCCCGCAACTCGCTGTCGGACTGCATTAGAGCCATCTGTGCCCTGATATCTTGATCTCTTTATGTTCTCTTTGACATGCTGATTTAATGTTTGATTTTTTTCTCCCTCTCAATCCCCCTCTCCCTGCCCCCCCTCCTTTTTCTTGTTCTCCATTTCTTGGAAAACAACACAATGACAGAGCGCCTTCTCCCATTCCTTTACGCCTGTAAACCAGTGATGTGACAATAAATTTGATTCTGATCGTTGTGAGCTGGTACTGTAGATCAGCTATTTTGTCTATTTTTGAACATTGAACATTTTTGACATTTTTTCTAAATTTATTTGGCCAATTTTAGATTTTTTTTTTGGATTTGTTTCGGCTGTAAATGCTCAAAATAGGGACCGAGTCGTCGGGTAGAAAGTGTCTAATCCATCCCACGTGCCACAGTCTGTGTGTTTGCGTCGGGTCATTCCACTCCCCGGCGCTCCCTGGGGCCTGCAGGTCTAGTATATATATTAAAAAAAACGTCTATAAATAAGCCCCTCTATTTCCCCAGGGCTCATAAATCTTACAGGACCGGAGTTCTCTCTCCCTTGTGGCATCTGGCGTCATTTGTCACATAATGCGGCGAGCAATTAGGTATAAAAGAAAAGCAGGAAACGCTGTAGAAGGCCGCAGCGGTTCGGTGCCAGCAACCATCGCTATGTTAAACCCCACCGCAAGGAGACCGCTATCCAAAGACTGCAGCGTAGCGGGGTGGGAAAGAACAGGGAATTATTATGTTGTGTAAAGTATGTGTTGTTGGATCTGTTGAAATGACATCATTGTTTTCCACCATTGTTGTTAACTTATAGATTGGGAAATCTCTCTCTTTCCTGTATGTCGGAGCATTCTTGTTAGTGTAGGCAGTAATCAACTTTCTTTAAATGTCACCATGTAAGGATTTTAAATAGGGATGTTCGATATTGACTTTTTAACCGATATCCGATATACCGATATTGTCCAACTCCTAATTTCTGGTACCGATATCAACCCATACCGATATATGCAGTTTTTGTTCACCAAAAGTCAACAACTAATTGTCAGGTAACAACATCACATATCTAATAAAATAAAATAGCTATAATATCAATATAATATCTTATACATCTAATATAATACAGTAATGTTGTTAGGTTTTCAATGAAGTGAGTCCCAGGACTCACTAGTGGTCATTTGAATGAGTCCCACTAGTCTTAGATTAGATGTTGGCCTATTTGACTGTGCAGAAGCATAATTGCTTTGATGCCTATAACATTAACGAGCATCAACGAGCGTCAGCTGAACACAGACACACACACACACACACACACACACACACACACACACACACACACACACACACACACACACACACACACACACACACACACACACACACACACACACACACACACACACACACACACACACACACACACACACACACACTCACTCACACACACCTGCCCTCTGCAGTGCTCTAATTTGAAAGTGACTGGAGTCTCATTTCTCTCAAAGCCCTTGAATATGATGGAATATGATTAAGGATTACTGTGATTATGGTAAGCTCACATTTCATATCACACACACCATACAGTAAGAACTCCTGTAAAAAAAATGTTTAAACAAAATATTTTCAGATATTACATTTTTGTGCTAATATCGGCTGATAATATCGGGTGGCCTATAATATCCGGATGACATCCCTAATTTTAAAGTTTAAACTCAGAGGTGGAAGTGGCTCAGGAGGTAGAGCGGCCCGAAAAATAAAGTAGGGCGCTACGCTAATTTACGAAAAAACACAAAAAGTTAAAATATGGAGAAAATAGGTTTATGCCCGACAGCAACGATATAGTCCACAGTTGGCATTAATATATCCTGTTGGCATAGATACCGCATGTAGGCCGAAGCACAAATTAGAGAGTGTACGATGATATAAATGGTCATTCTATAGAGTCATTGTGGAGCGTTTCCTGACACATGGTCGTTAAGACATGGGTATTTCTGTCCTCTTATTCAAACAACACCATCCGACACACAGACCAAAGACTGAAATAGGGCTTCCTGTGTGTCGCGCCCATCAAGACCCGATGCCAGTCAACATTATTTAGAACCTGACCGACCGGTGGCGCCAGGTTTTTGGGGTCCGCGATGCCATATACCCGAGTTTAGAGTAGAGTCCTAGACCAAACGTTTACCAATGTTTTGAACCGATATCTTGTCAAAAAAGTGCAAACATTTTCTAATCAATTTTAAAAAACTCATATTTTATTTAAGCTTCTATTTGATAATATTCAACTCATAAGCAAAAACATGAATTCAAAAAATGATATATATATTTATTTTTATTTAACTAAGTAATAGCCTAAGCTCTATTTGCAAATGATAAAAAATAGCCGATCTACAAGCTCACAACACGGCTAATTCTTTACAATTCTGAAAACGTAAAAAAATATATATATAAATTGGGAGGCTGAATAATTGCCGATACTGATGTCAAATAATGGCAGATGTAGATTAATCTGGCCCTATTCTTCTGCCTACGTCTGCCTATGTCCTAGTATGAGCGAAAAGGGTGAAGGGATCAACTTGTTTGGCTTGGCAAAAACCTGGATGTGTGACTCATGATTATTGTCAGAATCGCGTAAAGTTTAGAGAATATTTTGCGGTCCCGTGTTCATTTTTCACAAGATCGGTGATTGTTGCAATGACCTGCACCACAATACTTCACCATATGTTGCGCTATGACGAAATAAACCCACTAAATGTAACAACGTGTGCGTTCCGTAGTGCAATTCCAATGGCGAAGGCAGTGTTGGCGGATTCGGCCACGCCCCGAAATAGGCTCTATGCACAGCAGCCATATTATCACTTCCTTCCCAGGTGTTACCAATGATACTAATGAAGGCTCTGTTCCATTTAGTGTAGCACAGTGGTTTCCACAACGCCCATAACTCTGAGAGTGTACAAATGGAACCAAATGGACCCGTAAGGGTCCATTTGGTTCCATTTGTACACTCTCAGAGTTACACAACCTGTAAGGGGCCATTTGGAAGCCCATGAGGGTCCATGGACCCCAACCGTAGACCCACTGGTGTAACAGAGTGTTTCCAGTGGGCCAACATGCACAATATCAGCACCCTGACTCTGTTTGACCAGAATGGAACAGAGCCTTCATTAGTATCATTGGTAACACTTGTGAATGTCTTCATAATATGGCTGCTGTCAATAGAGCCTATACCTGTATCCGTATGTGTGTCTCAAAGAATAGTCAACATCCAGCATCAGACCTGCCCCAAACTGAGACGTTTGGAGCTGGACTTATACGAAGAAACAAAAGGCTGTGTGTGTACCAAAACTCCTGCCATACCTCCAAAGGAAAATGGGCATTACAATAACTTATGTGTTTTTGATTACAGCCCCAGCTCGAATAGTCATTATGGTTCCTTATGGTGGCGTTTCCCAAGCGGCTGGTATAGAGATCCAATCCCAGCTCTGGCTCTTTGTAGAATGCCAGGCTCTTCCTCTGCACACACAAAACATAATGGTTCTAAAATGGGTCTTTAAAGGGGTAGTTCACCCCCAAAATGTCATTTTTTCTATTGATTACTCACCCCATGGAGACCCCACCCCATTTGTTTTTATCACATTCCTAAGCCAATAATTTGATGACCGGCAGCGGTTCCGGTAGGAGACACAAAGAGTCCCTTTTGTGTCTCCTACCGTAACCACTGCATACCAGTCCGCTGGTCGTTAAATTATTGGCTTAGGAATGCGACAAAAACAACTAAATATCCGTGAATTCAAGTCTCCATGGGGTGACTACTCGATAGAAAAAAATATTTGTTTTGGCTAAATAAACTGATTAACCCAGTTTTTTCTCAAATGTTTTAATGTCAGGGACCCTGATAACTCTGAGATTATACAAATGGAACCAAATGGGACCCGTAAGGGTCACAGACCTCTATGGGTCCATTTGGAACCCCCTCATAGGAACCCTGGGGGTCCCTGGACCCCACCTTGAGAACCATTGCTCTCACCCTGCACTTTTTAAAAACACAAATCTTCTCTTCTTGGGGCTCCCTGTCAGTTTGAGAAGTTTGAGAACCACTATAATATAGCACTGTGGGCTGGGTGTACAACAGCCTCTGCCGCGTGCGTGTGCGCGTGCGTGTGCGCGTGCGTGCGTGCGTGCGTGTGTGTGCGCGCGCGTGCGCGTGCTCTCTCTGTGTGTATGTGTGTGTGTGTGCGCACTCAACAGCTTCTGCCGTGTGTGTGTGTGTGTGTGTAACAGCCTCAGCCGTGTGTGCGTGTGTGTGTGTGTGTGTGTGTGTGTGTGTGTGTGTGTGTGTGTGTGTGTGTGTGTGTGTGAAGTCAGGGCGGTGTGTTTGATGCCATGGCCCCCGGTCTCCTTCCATCCTCTCTGGACTCCCTCTGGTATGCAGGCCAGGGATTCCTGGCAATCCACACACACACAAACTTTACTACCTGCCTGTCTCACCGCCTGCACTCACAGGAAATTGAGAAAAAATAAGAGACTCACAGACTGTGTGTGTGTGTGCATGTGTACGTGTGTGCGTGTGTGCGTGCGTGTGTGTGTGTGTGTGTGTGTGTGTGTGTGTGTGTGTGTGTGTGTGTGTGTGTGTGTGTGTGTGTGTGTGTGTGTGTGTGTGTGTGTGTGTGTGTGTGCTTGCGTGTCTGCACTCTCCCTTGGAGTTTTGATCAATTTAAAGTCATACTTTACGTGTAACTTTTTTCAATTAAAAAAAAGTATTTTTTTTATACAATCTTTCACTGGTATGTGTTTATATGGCAACGATCAGAATAAAAAACGACAAAGTGCAATACAAATTCTCAGTTTTTATTCTGCATTTACACGGAGACGCAACAGTGATTGAAAAACACCGCAGTGTGCATGCCAGGTGGCTAGGGGGCGGTGTGACGCGCTGCCAGATCGACCAGTCAGTCACACTTCCGTTGTACTTTCTATCACAGCTGTTTGAGCCGACGTGAGCCATAACGTCACACGCTTTGCGTCTTCTCCCGTATTGCCCGTTTATGGAGACGCACAGCGTTTTCAAAGATTTCCACTCTGGAAGGGGGTTTCCCTTTTTTGCATTTTTAACCCCCGGAAATTCCGTTGCCGTCTAAATGGACGGCACATCTGATATTTTATTTTGCCGTTTTCTCTAGAGACCGTTGTCGTCTAAACGGGGCCTACATGTCTCAATAGAAGAGCAGGGAGATGAAATACAACCACCCCAATTGTATAAGTTATATTGTATTAACATAGTATACTCTACCCACCGTACAGATTGGAGAAAAAAAAACGTTTTATTCATAAAAAAAAAAAAGTGACATGCTGTAGCACCGCTTTAAGTTAAATGAAAAATCACAGTTCAAGATTTGTAATCCTCACATCGCAATCCTTATAGACACGAGTACACAACACGGTCAAATGTCTTCGGTTTGGGTTTCTCGACATTGTCGCGGCAGCAATGACAACAATAATACAGAAATAATTAAGAATAGCAAACCATATGCGAGCTATTTCATTTCTTGTGAGTTTTTTTGTGAGTTCAAGCGATGAGTTGTGGCACTCGCGGACCTGCCAACACAGGCTTTTAAAACAAAACATTCATCATTCCATTTGTCATGTTAATGCTCAGAAAAAGTCATAAATATAGCTCATAAACTTCGCAGACAGTGGGGCTGCTAAAGTATTTTCTGTAAAACGTATGGCAGAGTGGTCGCCTGGGTGCATGTCGTTGCTGTCGTGCAAGGAACCTCGTATCTCCATATTTCAACTTTTTACGTTTTTTTCGTGAATTTGTGCCCTACTTTGTCACACAAGAGAGTCGCGCAAGAGTAGTGACAATAGCTTATCTACAAGCTCAGAACTCGTAGATCTGCTATTTTTGAAGTGCTTCATTTTGGGTTTTATACTTAACCCATTAAGACCGGGAAAGAATCTGTCTTTTTTTACATTTCTTTGGCTATTCAAAAATAGCAGATCTACAAGCTCATAGCGCGGCACCGAGGGCCGCGCTATGAGCTTGTAGATCTGCTATTTTTGAAAAATCATTGAAAGTTTTAGCAAATCTTTGAATATATATATATTTTTAAAGCAAACATGTGTAACTCAAATCTTTGCTTCTGGGGGGATTCTACAAATGTCTTCTAAATCCTAGTTTTAACAAAATAAAAAAATGTTGCTATAATCAGTGGTTCTCAAACTTTTTCATGTCAAGGACCCCCAACATGATATGAATTTTGGCCGCAAACCCCCCCATCTCAAAATAATTTGTTCCAGGGACCCCCCAGAAGTTGTAACAGTTGAGTTAAAAATGTGCGCTACAGAAAAAAAGATAAGATTTGCACACATTTTCAAGATTTTAAAAAAAATAGCAGATCTACAAGCGTGCCGCGCTATGAGCTTGTAGATCTGCTATTTTTGAAAAGACAAATTAAAATGACACAGATGCGTTCTCGGTCTGAAAGGGTTAAAGCTGTAACTTACCTTTCTACCCCGGATTTGAATCTGGGTCTCCTGCGCAAGTGATGATTTTTATTTTATTTGACCATTGAGCCAATAGAGCCTGTCTGCTTGCTCAGGGGATAAATTGAATCTTAACCATCGGGTAAACATTCGTGTCACATCCTGTGTCTATAGGTGAGACATGACCTCTAACACAATCTAAATGTCTCAATAGAAGAGCAGGGAGACAAAATACAACCACCCCAATTGTATAAGTTATATTGTAACTCTACCATACAGATTGGACAAAATTAAAACATTTTAGTAAAAAAAGTTACAAAAGTTATATTAATTATAGTAGTATTAACAAGAGCATTTGACTACATAATAACTATTGATCCATCCACTGCAATACAGTTTATTTTTATTTTTATATATCCTGAAAAGAAAACGTTTTTTTGGACATACAAGGTTTCCACCCGACAGGCGGAGATATGTTTTATGTCCATGGGTGGGCAGACGACCGCACTCACACACAAAAAACGCACGTGCATGCACACACACACACACACACACACACACACACACACACACACACACACACACACACACACACACACACACACACACACACACACACACACACACACACACACACAGAGAGAGAGGCTCATTCCAGAGTGATAAAACCCTTGGTTGCAGATCTAGATCATCCACCCAGCCTCCAGCTGTTGACAAATTCTATTCTCTCGGCTGTCATCTTCTTCTGTGCTCATCATCTTCCTCGGGAACATGTTATTCTCGCTGTCAAGTGGTGATGAGATGAGACCATGTGTCACCCGTTAGGGAATCCCCCCGCCGTGTCATTTTTCAACTCGAAGCGTATAGGCCCACACTGGAATGGCTGCGGAGTAGGCTCTATCAAAGATGGTGGATTTAGAACATACACGGGCAACTGGCGGCCCGGGGGCCACATGCGGACCCCACCTTGACTTAATGCGGCCCGCAGGTTAATATCGGAATACTGATATATTATTGATTTCAGCTGTTGCAATTCCAAACATGCAAACATGACCCGCTTTAATTACTTCAGTCTATATAGTCCAGGGGCCAACACTGATATTTTCACAAATTGGTACCACCTAAGGTGACCGTTAAGTTTTTGTATTTTTGTCTTCCTACATGTCTCTAGTTTATATTTTGGTATGATAACCCTTCCAATATTGTAGCTTAATGGCAGTTATCACTACCTACCCCTATAGGAAAATGTGATGTACTGTATGTGAATCATTTATATGACTTCTAGACAATACTTTTTGGAAACCAATGGTCTTATAAACAGTTGGCCCTAAGGTGATTTAACCAGTAGAATCCATTTCTGCTGAGGACATTTTGGTATTGTGCATATTTAATGAGATCATTTGCATATTTGAACACATTTGAAATAATTACATGATAAGTACAATTACAGCTAGATATTTCAAAAAGTGTGATATATATGTTGTGAAAAAAAAGTGGAGATACGTCTGTGACCTACTGGCAATGTGCACAAGCAATTTGGTGCGGATTGGCCCAATGGTTTGCGAGATTAGCTAGGACAAACTGCTACAAGCTGTAGTTGTAATAGCTGGGAGGGAATATGTAAAACATCATCATAAGATTGTGCAATTAGTGACAAGTTTTAGATTTTTGGCATGATGTTAGGTGAGGGTGTAAGGTTTTCAAAAACTACCAGATACAAGTTGGGCTGCCCCACTAGTGGCTGGTATGCATGCAGAAACTCCAATATTAGACGGGTCAGTATGGTTGAACACCAAAATAATTGATACAAATGTCTTTTTTCAATTAATTATGTTACTATTGGGCATGCTAAATAGCATACTAACAATCTAGGACATTTTAAATTCCGGAAAGGCGCCATTTTCCTGATAGCGTCCACGGCGGCACCGGGAGCTTAAAATCGCTATACTGTATCTCAATTACAATTCAACTTAAAAAGGTGGTTTTGATGTCTAACCCTAGGGTTTAGGACTCAAGGAATGCAACTGAATCTGTGAAATTACCAACACTTAATTAGTTATAGCCAAATCCAAGGTGGCGTCCCAAGGTGTGTCCCATTCTACTAAATTACTCAAAAACAACAAATTAACCTTTATTTTTATTTTGTTATTGAAAATGAACATTATAACTCAAATTTAATAAAGTCAAGTAAAGGTAAATGTTTTTGGAAGCATATTTCTATTACTAACCACAAAGTCGTCAAGTAGTTCAGTAAACCAGGTTAACCAGCCCATTAAGCAGTAAGCACTTATTATGTTATGCAGTAACTATTTATCATCATTCTCTGACTTAAGGTCCCAGGTTTGATTCTTGGCCCCAGCTATGTGTTGAGTTGTCCATGAGCAAGACACTTAACCCCTAACTGCTCCCCAGAACCAGCCCCGGCAGCCATCGGCTGGGTGAAGCTGAAATCCATAATGAATACTGCTCCAGAAGCATTCATTCAAGATCATTCATTGCAACTTCTGCACTGCTTACAAGACACTCTGCTGCTTTTGTAGAAGATATGGACAACCATGTAGGCCTACTACTATCTGTGGACTGTGTCAACTTGAGGAATGTCTCAATTCTACATAAAAAAGGAGTCAGAGGATGATGATGAATAGTGATTGTAGTCTGTATAACCCAACAAATTCCTATAACAGGCTTGTACCGGCTTACTGGATTTACTTGACAACAGTGTGGTTATTTAAGTAATTTTTTAAGTAAGTAATTGATATATCTTATCTTACTTCCCCCTTTCTAAGTTGAATAGTAGTATAACCATTATAAGCTCCATCGTGGACGGCATCTTGAAATGACGCCTTTCCGGAATTCACATTTTCCTAGATTGTTAGTACATTGCAACACAGTCTCACTCCCAAGAAGGCACATATTGCCCTGTGTTGTACATTGCCAGTAGGTCACAGACGTATCTCCACAATTTTTTTCTTATATATCACACTTTTTGAAATATCTAGCTGTAATTGTATTTATCATGTAATTATTTCCACAAATGTGTTCAAATATGCAAATGATCTCATTAAAAATACCAAAATGTCCTCAGCAGAAATGGATTCTACTGGTTAAATCACCTTAGGGCCAACTGTTTATAAGACCATTGGTTTCCAAAAAGTATTGTCTAGAAGTCATATAAATGATTCACATACATCACATTCTCCTATAGGGGTAGGTAGTGATAACTGCCAGTAAGCTACAAGATTGGAAGGGTTATCATACCAAAATATAAACTAGAGACATGTAGGAAGACAAAAATACAAAAACTTTACGGTCACCTTTAAGGTGGTACCAAAATCTGTCTTGGCCCCTGGACTAATATACTGTAGGTAGCGTAACGACTAGTATTACAATTCTATTCTTTTTTATGTCCAATGTATTTGTATTTAAGTTCATAAAGTTAATATAAGTATAACTAAATGCATTTGAAATTAAGTACAACATTTACTTTTCAGGATTCCAATTCAAAAATAGCACACAAAAAAATCGGTTCCAATTCAAAAATAGCAAAAATAGCAGATCTACAAGCTCAAAACTGTTTTGAGCTTGTAGATCTGCTATTTTTGTTGAAACACCCAAACTGAAACCTTTTCCGTTTGGGTCCGTGGCCAAATACATAATCTATATACATATTTCATGTGCTTGTCATGAAAAGGTTTGAGAAGAACTACTGATTTAGAAGGCATGTGTAGAATCGGCCTCAGGTCTCAATGGGTTAAGGCATTGGTTCTCAAAGAGGGGTCCGAGGACCCCCAGGGGTCCTTCGGGCCCCCAGCAAAAGTAGTTAGCATAGCATTACAATCATCCACTTTATCCATTTATACGTTGGCTATTCAAAAATAGCAGATGTAAAAGCTCTGAAAATATTTTTGAAAATGTTTGGAAAATTTCTAAAATATTTAGACATTTTTGAATAACTTTGAATATTTAACCCCAAATCTTCTCTTCTAGGGGTCCCTGGCACAAAGTATTTTCAGATGGGGGCCCGCGGCCAAATACGTCAATTTGGGTGTCCGTGGCGCGAAAAAGTTTGAGAACCACTGGGTTAAGGGATAACTATGTTTCCAACTGTAATGAGACAATCCTAAGCGACCATATACTGTATATGTCCTCCTAACTATGCTGCCCCCAACCAGGAAGCTGCTTCGCCTCGCAAATGAGACACACAGCCGTAAACTGTGCAAACACACTAGGGTTATATGAGCCAAGCTGAGGGTGTTTAGCTAGGCCAGATGAACCGAGCCATTGTCCTCTCTCTGTGTATTTACACAATGTGAGTGTGTGCATGCTAGCGTGTACGCGCGCTCACCAAAGTGTGTGTGTGGGTGTAAGTGGACACAGTGTAAGGCCAGAGGTTAAGTATCTTATCCTGCTACACAGACCTCACACAGCTGGACCTTACGGCTCTAAATCATGGATCGGTAGTAAGTGTGAGGATTGCCGAGGTGCATCGGTGCACACCATGCATGGAACCACATGCCATGAAGATATTAGTGGACATTTATCCGTTTGATCGAGTCACGACAGGCCTGGACAAAATCACCATGCCATTTAGAATGGAGAGAAATACATCGTTGCTGTTGTTGGGGCAGCAACCTCTTATCTCCATATTCTAACTTTTTTTCAGTTTTCTTCGCAAATTGACGCCCTACATGATCATACTACAGCGTCACACGAAAGCATCAAAAGTAGCAGATCTACACACTCAAAACGCAGCGCGATTTTTTAATTTGAATCCTGAGAAGTAACGGTTTTGGACATATGTGACTGCTACTGGTCAAAAGTGCCTCATGTCGCCAGGTGACAATCAGTAGATAATGGAACATTTAGATCGATTTTTTTTTTTTGTGTTTTTCGTTTTTTTTTATATTAACACAGTTCGAATGTTGAAGAAGGCTTGTAATGCAAAAGCTAGTCGTTTTAGAATCCTTAAATGGTTACATTAGTATAGCAAAGTAGGCTGCTTTTTTGCGAGTTTGTCTGTGTATTTGGGGGTGGAGAGTCACTTGGCCGAGATTTAGCATAGTGGTTTCGATTGGTCGCTAGCTAGGCATTGTACTCCGGTTTCACTGCCTGAGCCGATGGTCTGAGCGCGCAAGAGCCAGTGTTGCCAGGTATTGTTATTATAAGTTAGCCCCCAAGATTTTATTTGAAAATAGAAGCTCCAGTGGTGGAAAAAGTACTCAAAGTCTCTACTTAAGTAAAAGTACCAATGCTGCAATATAAAAATACTCTGTTACAAGTAAAAGTCCAGAATTCAACATTTACTTGAGTAAAAGCACAAAAGTATTGGCATCAAAATGTACTTAAAGTACCAAAGTAAAAGTACTAAATATTTGAAAATAGCTGATCTACAAGCTCACAACGTGTCGAGCTTGTAGATCTGCTATTTTCAAATAGCTGATGTATACAATAAGGAGGGTTAAAATGCTCATGTGGCCCATAGTCGCTTATTTTGGGCTTTTTTTCCTAGACCTGGTTGCTTATTTCTCTCATAGAATCTGGCAACACTGGTCTTGGAGTTATAGTGTTGTTGTTTAACTTTAGGACGGTGCATAGCGAAAGTTGCTGATCTGGCCAGCAGAAAGGATTATTCATTCATTTTCCTCCGTTTGTTTGATGCCCCCCCCCCATTTTGAGCTATACCAACCTTTTAGCTAAACAGGCCGCTCGACGTTCGTTTGTATTCGTTTGTATTCCAGGCTATGCTAGATAGCATAGCCTCGTTAGCTCGTAGTGGCGAGTGTCTTGCCTGAACTACAGCCCGTACATCTACATAAACGTTCAGATTTCAAATATAAAGTGCTTAACCCATGGCCACGGATGTTACAATTATGTACGGGCCCACATAAGTACACGTATCTTCTGTATTGTTCAATAAAAAAGCATTTTAATATGATCGGTGGCCATTTTATCCATTTGCTTTCAACTACGCGACCTTATTGGTTGGGAGGTGTATTGCACTCTGATACATTATAACTCTATGAGAAAATGGCCGCCGATCGGATCAAAATGCCTTTTATTGAACAATACGGAAGATACAGATACTTACACCCACCCGAAATCAAGAGTAACATCCGTGGACATAATGTAAGCACTTTATATTTTAAATCTGAACGTTTATGTAGATGTACAGGCTGTAAATGAACAAAGTGCAAACGCCATGTTGCAGTTCAACAAAGACGTCACGTCACGACGACGTCAAGCTGTTTGCAGTGGTGGAAAGTAACTAAGTACATTTACTCACGTAGCCTACTGTACTTAAGCGGTGCGACGCATTGTGAGCTTAAATATTTAGTACTTTTACTTTTGGTACTTTCAGTACATTTTGATGCCAATACTTTTGTACTTTTACTCAAGTACATTTTGAATTCTGGACTTTTACTTGTAACAGAGTATTTTTATATTGCAGTATTGGTACTTTTACTTAAGTAGATAATTTGAGTACTTTTTCCACCACTGCTTATTTGGGCTTGCTTTCAAGATTATTTTTGAAAATAGCTGATTTAATAGGGCTCAAGTGGTGAAACTGGTCGTTTCTTTTGGGCTTGTTTTCATAGACTTCATAGCTTTCTCTCACAGAACAACACCAGCAACTGGATTTTATCAATACATTGACTTACATTGGCTATTTGAAAATTGCCGATCTACAAGCATGCATTGTGAGCTTGTAGATCTGCTATTTTTAAATAAATATTTTATTAAATCTATTATGATGATGATTACTTATGCCTATTTTTTAGAACACAGATCCTCTATGGGGGTCCCTGGCACTAAACAGAGTGGACAGCTGAAAGGTGTCAATGGGGGAGTGATTAGAGGAGTGGCTAGGCTGAATAAATTACCCATTGTTCACGCCCATTACCTGGAGCTGAGAGGTCCTCTGAAGTGACAATTCTTTAGGAGGGATTATCTCAGTTTGCACTATTATAGTTAACCAGATTCAAATGAACACATCTTCTTCAAATATGTTCCGATTTCAATGAATGATACATCATATGAAAGCCTATATTCTGTACTTTAATAATATGTAAAAAAATCAAAAATGAAAAATGCCAACATGCGGCACAAAGCACTGTACCCAGTCACATATGAGGTTTCCACCCGACAGAGTCGATATCATATATAGCCACTGTAGGTAGTGGGGTGATGACTGATTTAGGTTATAGTCACATCTGGCCTGAGTAAAAGTAATTATACTGAGCAAGACTCTGGTGTTCATGGAGCTAATCAATGCACACAGGATAAATCATTTTGAGCAGTGGGTTTCAACCTTTTTCATATCAAGGTCTATTATTTATTCAGCATTTGAGCCACGGAACCACCATTTGATGAGATTTTGCCTCTCAGACCCAAAACTAGAATATTTGGTTGTCGTTGGATACGATTTTGTCCACAAGTCCATGCTGTATTGATGTTGGTACCATAGGAGAGATAACTAGCAAATGTTGATCAAAAGAACAATTCTTCTACATTTTCTAATTGTGTAGACTTCTTGTAAATTAAAAAGTAATGCAGATGTTTAACAATAAAAACTTGACTGAGAGCGTCACATTTTTAATAGTTAAAGATCTATAAAGTGTCCATTTGGTGACCAACTCTGCATCATTTAGCTGAGGACCACCTGGAACCTTATCAAGGACCACTGGTGGTCCCGGACCACTGGTTGAGAACCACTGAGCTATATCATATCTGGAGGAGGCACAGAAAATCCAGAGCCACTCTTTCATGGAAGTTCCACTTTCATGAAAGTTGCTCACCCAGCACATACTCCCCTCCTTGGTTTTTAGGCCAATGGGTTTGGTGACAACATGGGCACATAAGTAGGGTTGGGATCCCAAACCAGAGGAATCGGAGGAACCGGATCCAATATGTGGAACCGTTTCTGGAACCGTTTTTTATCACACTGTCAGAGGCTTGAAGTATACAAGTAAAAGTACTAAAATGTTTTAAAATAACCGATCTACAAGCTCACAACGCGTCACATCGCGACGCGTTGTGAGCTTGTAGATCGGCTTAGATTCGGCTTAGATTTTGAAAATAGCAGATCTACAAGCTGTTATCTGTTATGTTGGCGACGTCGTTGCTGATTGGATGTTGTTCCAACGAATCAGAGTAGGGTTAGGGTATCTACGTCATCAGCCAGCGCCGCTGCACCGCTGATTTTCTCACAGTTGACAAAATTACCTCCAATAAACGCTTTCAAAGCAGAATACTGCTCTGCTTTGAGAGCCGATATTCCTGTACCGTCTGTGTTTTTACTGTAACCTTTTCTATCACTACATCAATGTTGTTGTTGTTATCCGTGGCCGCCATTTTACACTCTGCAGCAGTGGCTGCACATTGGTATGACGCAGTGTTGATTTTGTCGACTAAAACTATGACGAAAAAAGTTTGTCGACTACCTTATTTCACTGATGAAAACGAAATAAAAACTAAGCTATGATGACTAAAACTACTGTAAGACTAAATATATTGACAATTTCGTCAACAAATAAAAACTACATTAAAATGTTAATGAGGGACTAGTGGAGAAGAGATCCAGTGGAACTAAAAGACAAGTCATTTTATGTTTGGTTGCGCTCGGGTGTTGCGCGCTGAAAATAGCGTGACGCGTTGTGAGCTTGTAGATCGGATCATTTCAGCATGCAACCAAGTGTAAAATCAGCCATTACGACGCCATCAAGGCCCGACTAAATACATTTTAGTCAACTGAATCAACTGTAGATTTAGTCGACTGTAATCTTATGATATTTAGTCGACTAAAACTAGACAAAAACTAAACATTCAGATGACTAAAATATGACTAAAACTAAATGGAATTTGATTCAAAAGACTATGTCTAAAACTGAATCAAAATTTGCTGTCAAAATCAACTCTAGTATGACGTCACACTGGTGTTTTTGCTATGTGTTTTTGTCCCCGCCCCGCACCACAGACCAATCAGAAGCCACAAGTCTTTTTCACTCGTATGCCTTGGAGATAGGAGGCTTTACAGACTGAGTAGCGAAGTGAGAGAAAAAAAATCCGCCCAACCAGGCTCACCAGGCTCATCAGGCTGGATCCCAGGCTATAAGATAGTCTGCAATACTGTGACTTTGGCCTCACTTAAAGGGGTATTTCACTTTAATTTAGTTATATAAGACATGGCAAGCGGCTGAGTTTATGTTTGCCGGACTTGTTGCACCGGAAATAAATAAACTTTGAATGAGGAGCTCTGCTGTCATCTGTCACTCCTTACAATGAAAACATTTAGGTTGACCAATTGACTTCCCCTCTCCTTCAAGTGGGCCTATTCACATGTTAAGATGGATGTGACAGAAGTCCAGGGCTTTTTTACTGAAGAGGCGTGGAACCGACCGGAGCCAAACGTCCTCCCTCCTCCATTCAGGTTCACCGCTCAGAATGGCTATTTCAGCATCTACAGACCAATAAAAGAGCCTAGAGTCTGGGAAATGTTTCCTTCCACCCCATTCATTCACTGTTCCTCCAGACTCCATTTGAGTCGGGGTCTCGCTGTACGTGGAAAAAAAGTGAGTAAGTGGGTGGGGTTCCACTTTTGTTTTTAGGACCCAACGCTCTAAGTGTTTTCCAAACACTGGGTCGGGACCCATTTTTGGGTCGGATCGAAGTACATTTTCTTTCAAATATAGGACACCTAGACAAAAATAACAATTAGATATTTACTCACAACCCATAAAAATGGGTCCCATATTACCCATTTTCATGGGTTGTGAGTAAATATCTAATTGTTATTTTTTGTTTACGTGTCCTATATTTGAAAGAAAATGTATTTCGAAAGAGTATTCCAAAGAATTTAAGAAGATTTTAAACGATAAATCCTTGATATTCATAAAACATAAGAAACAGTGAAAATAGCCGATCTACAAGCTCACAACGCGTCGCATCTGAGCTTGTAGATCGTCTATTTTCACTACTTTTGAATAGAGCCTATTAATCCCTCCCCACACACATTGGTGCGTTGTCACTGCTGTTGTATCCTACTGACTCATCTGCCAGTGAGGAGGGAGCCTCCACCGGGAGGACATAGAGCCTCTGTTCCACTCTTCCCGCCCAACATTCCCTGCTGGCAGCGTCCCGCTGTGTCCCTTTTATGCCCATATATGGAGACCTCTGTATCTGTCTGCCTATGTCCCTTTTATTGCCTATATATGGAGATCATATGCCCATACAAGTATGAGCATGCCGGGCAGGGTTACCAGTTCTGCTTATTATAATTTCCCCGCAAGATTGTATTTGAAAATAGCAGATCTACAAGCTCACAACGCGTCGCAACGCGTTGTGAGCTTGTAGATCTGCTATTTTCAAATAGCTGATGTATATGTTAAAGTGCTCATGTGGTCCATAGTCGCTTCTTTTGGGATGGTTTTCCTAGACCTGGTTGCTTGTTTCTCTCACAGAATCTGGCAACACTGATGCCGGGTCCGGTCAGTGCTGGACAACCGGATCTCTATATCGTACTTTTCAGGATTCAAGAGCTTGTAGATCTGCTGCTTTTAGATGTTTTTGTGTGACACTGTAGTATGATCAAGTAGGGTGTACATTTACGAAAAAAAAACACAAAAAGTCAGAATAAGGAGATAAGAGGTTTCTGCCCGTCAGCAACGATATATGCCTTTATATGGGGGAGTATAGCCCTATATGCAGAAGGCAGAATGGAAGGTGTGAGAGGTTGTGGGGAGTGTTGGGCTAGATGAGTGATACTCAAGGATATTGGCGAGGAAAGGCAATGATGGTTTTAAGACTGTGAATTTATGTGTTGACCTCACATGACCCATATACCCCCCCCCCACCCCCCCCCCCCCATACATACTGTGTGTGTGTGTGTGTGTGTGTGTGTGTGTGTGTGTGTGTGTGTGTGTGTGTGTGTGTGTGTGTGTGTGTGTGTGTGTGTGTGTGTGTGGGCGGGGAGCAACACACACACACACACATACACACACACACACTCAACCAATTTGCTACATGCTACATGCATGAGCGCACCAGAGTCATGCACAGTTGTACACACATAAGCAACGCACATAAACCAGTGGTACTCCCCATTTTTGATTTTTGTTTTTAGCTATAACCATTTCTTTCAATACTTTGGGCTATTCAAAAATAACAGATATACAAGCTTATAGCGCGGCACCAAGATTTTCAGAAATGTTCACGATTTTTCAAAAATAGCAGATCTAAGCTCGTAGCGTGGCGCTATGAGCTTGTATATCTGCTTTTGAATAGCCAAAGAGAAATGACACAAACTGCATTATAGTAGACAGACTACTTTCCAGTGGACCCCCAAATTCACACATATTAGCCCGCGGACATACCAGGGACCCCCATGAAAGGGTTTTTTTGATCTCCTGGACCCCTGCACTGTAGTATCATCAGTGTTGATCTAACTCTGAGTGCACAAATGGAACCAATAAGGGTCCATTTGGTTCCCAGCAATCAATCATTTGGCTGGGGACCCCCCAATACCCCCTCAAGAACCCCTGGGGGTCCCCGGACCCCACTTTAAGAACCACTGACATAAACAATCATGCACTCACACACGCATGTAGTACACAACCACCAATTCAAAGTGCTTTACATAAAACGTTGAATAGAGTAGTAACAGTTAATCAAACTAATCGATTTAACTAGTTGTCGATTTAGAAGAAAAACATATGATTCTTTCCCATTGCCCCCCACCAAAACGTTTTTTTTTTGCGTGAGCCTGCAGCACGAGGTATGAAATAGGCCTTGAGTGCTTAATCGGACTAATTGATTTAGTTGATTATAAAAAAAAATCTTGATATATAAAGAAGTGTTTTCGAGGGACTTGAACTAACATTGGTGCGGAATTCTTTGCTGCCTCGTTTGGCGTACACCAGGGTTTCTCAAACGTTTTCGTGCCAAGGACCCTTAAAATTTATATGTATTTGGTCTCGGACCCCCATCTGAAAATGTTTTGAGCCAGGGACCGCCAGAAGAGAAGATTTATGTAAAAAGAAAAAAAAATCAAGAGTATACATTTTTTTTCCAAACATTTTCAATATTTTTTTCAGAAAAAAAAAAAAAAAAAAGCAGATGTACAAGCTTGCAGCGTGGCACAAAGTGACACGCCGTGAGCTTGCAGATCTGCTCATTATGAATAGCCAACGTATACGTGGATACAGTCACAGTGGTTAAATTGATTGCGATGCTGTATTAACACATTTAGCTGGGGACCCCCTGGGAAACCTCCCCCGCCCCGCCCCCCCTAACGAAAGTACCCTTGGGGGTCCCCGGACCCCACTTCGAGAACCAGTGGTGAACACCACAAAAAAATAAAGAGAGAGAGAGTGAGAGGGAGAGGGGCACAGAGGGAGCGAAGTGCGAAAAGGCCTATTTTCTGAGTTACGGTTTGGACTCCTTCCACACTAAATCACCCACTTAGAGCTAGAAGAGTTCCTGAACCCGCTGAACTGTGAGCGATTGGAGAGCACCCTGCACCACCACCACCACGGAAACCCTGTTTCATGTCCGTCCAAACTACAATGATCCTTCTCCATCACGTGTGTCCATTTTACTGTTGGAGCCAAATCAGAGAAAAATGGTAGGGGGGGGGGGGGAGAGAGAAAAGAAAGGAGGTATATAAGACCCACATCTTAACACACATGGAGGCGGTTATGCCCCGTGCGTTCTTTCGGCCGTTTCACACCAGTGGTGGAAAAAGTACTCACATTTTTTTATTTAAGTACAAGTATCAATACTGCAATGTAGAAATCCGTCCGGAATTCAAAATGTACTTGACAAAAAGTACAAAAGTAGTGGTATCAAAATATACTTTAAGTACAAAAGTAAGAAGTACTCATGCAGAATCCCATTTCACAAGTTTTCAATTGTATAAAACTAGAGGTTCGGGCCGCTACCCGGCCCTCCCGTCTAGTAGCCTGGCTCGCACATCGGAGACAGAGACAGTAGAGCGTGTAGACGTTCATTGCAACACCGGTGCTTGTTTCTCGCACATGATTTGGCAACACGCAAACCGAAAGCGAAACCTAACGGCAACATGCAAACCGAAAGCGAGTCCCAGACAAACAGATAAACAGACACAACAAACACACAGCCACACTTGCCACTTGCCAATTGTATATGTAGATGTATAAAAGTCTTTAGAAAATTGCAGATTTACAAGCTCACAATGCGTCGTGACGCATTGTGAGCTTGTAGATCGACTATTTTCAAATGGCCTAAATGTATATAGTGCTGAAGTGGTTAATGTATGTTTTGTAGTAATAATCAAAATCTACAAAGTAACTAGTAACTATAGTTTTCAAATAATTGTAGTGGAGTCAAAGTACAATATTTGCCTCTGAGATGTAGTGGAGTAGAAGTAAAAGTACTGAAAATTGGAAATACTCATATTATACGTTCAGTGCCTGCTATTCTTCCGTCCACTTACGTTGATACGTTTCGTGCTGTAGAAGCCCCGACGCGGAAGTGCATGTAAACAAAGTGTGCGTGCGAGACGGCGGAGGGTCCCGACTAACGCCTGGAGCAATAATATTTCTAACGCGATCCTCCATTGCAGAGGGATCGCCGATCGAAAACGGCTCGCTTCCACCACGTTAAAAAGAAATGGAGATATTAAGCTTTTAGTCAAGGAGTTAACATTGGATCGGACGAACGGAAGCATTTTTGACATGGATCCACATCCGGCCTCTCCTTCTCAGAAACTACTTGGATGATCCCAAAGTTTCGTTAGAGCGCCCCACGTATAAAAATAAAATTGTGTCAATAACGGTCCGGACCGTTTTCGGCACTCCTCGTTTGGATTCTCAAAAACGGTCCGGACCGTTTTTGGCACACAATGTGTTAAGTCCAGTACTTGAGTAAATGTACTTAGTTACTTTACACCACTGCACACACACACACCCTGCGGTGCTGATCCTGAGACCAAACAGCCCAGGGTGCTATTCCTTTCCCACAGCAAAAACACACAACCTGCACATACCATCCCTGAGCCCCCGGGATACCCAGATCACTGAACATCAATAATATTGTAGTGTCGGGGAAAACCCTGTAGCGCCCTGCCCGTCCCTATTCTGGTGGGTGAACGTTTTGGGCGAAAATAGATAAATAAATCTATAAGCTCACAATGGGGTCACGACGTTGACGCGTTGGTAAGCCTGCTGATCGGCTATTTTCCGGTGAAGGAATTTGGTGTAGAGGGAAAAAAAGGAGTGGACCTATAGTATATATCTTTAGGCACTACAGTGCCTACTACTTAAAGGGATAGTTCACCCCCGATTTTTTTTTGTCTTTGTCGCATTCCTAAGCCAATAATTTGATGACCGGCTGCGGTTTCCGGTAGGATAGACACAAAGAGTCTCCTTTGTATCTCCTACCGGAACCGCTGCCTACCGGTATGCTGGTAATCAAATTATTGGCTTAGGAATGCGACAAAAACACAAAAATATCCATGAATTCAAGTCTCCATGGGGGGACTAATCGATAGAAAACGTTATTTTTTTTGGTGAACTATCCCTTTAACGCATTAATTAATTAAATGTATTAACAAATAATTTGATTCTTAAGTATAGAGGGGTTTAACAAAGTAGTTCACCCCAAAAAATACTTAATTTATATCAGTTATACACCCGATGAGGCCTTGAATTCATAGACATTTTGTTGTTTTTGTTACATTCCTAAGCCAATAACTCAATGATATTGATACTGTAGCCGTTCTCCTAACAGTATGAGACACGGGGTAAGGGGGAAGTCACATTCATTATTAATGTGCTGACATAAACCTGGATTTATAGTTCTAACTGTATGAGACAGGGGGTAATGGTTAAGTCACATTCATTAATGCATTAAGACTGCATCTGTGTCATTTTAAGATTTATTTGGCTATTAAAAAATGACATTTTTATTAGGAAGAAAACCCGGACTGGATCCGTCGATCCAGATCTTCCAATAGTAAAATCAAGAGGAAGTTAACATTTTTATTTAAAAAAGAAAACATTTCTGGGTTTGGTGATGTTCTATATTGTCTGAATCAACTTTGTTTGTGTTCATTTATGTGCTAAAAAGTGATTTTGAGAGTCAATGAGGAGCATATTTTGAATTATCAATTTCTAATCAATGGGGCAATTATTTTTGGCACATCGTGGCAACCCAAACCTCTACCAAAGTGGTCTTGCCCTTTAAGTGGTTAAATCAACTAATCGATTTGTCGACAAATTCGAATGACTAATAACTGACTAAGACCTTCTGTAGTCGAGGAGGGCAGCCCGAGGAAAAAAAGCAAATGGAAAAGTACAGTTGTTCACTTCACGGAAGACTAACGGTACTTAAATGTTTGGCTTCCGTTTGTTTTATTCCACCTAAGAGATAAGAGAAAAAGAGGAAACGTGCTATGCTTACCCATGCAAAAATTCACAGCTACTTTCTCTCTGTCTCTGTTTGTTTGACACTTTTACCTGAATGAACCGACTGTTGGTTAAAATCCTATTCCTGTTTCACTTGGCCCCATGAGAGAGAAACTGGGCTGTAGCAGCGTTTCTCTTTGCTTTTATGTCTAACAAGGAAGCTGCCAGGAGCAATACTGATGCTGATATTAGGTCCACAAACGTCAACAAATGGGTAAACCCACCACCAACATAAGAAATATTGTAGCAGTGGAGCCATGTTTTATTAAGAATTTACTCAGCTCTTGATGAAAAGGACTAAATAAATTATTTCTAAATTGTATTTGCTATTATTTGGGTGTATGTTCTCAGTATGTTTATGCTGGTAATATCTAACCACACTGGAGTAAAACAGACCTATATTTAGATTACATGACGGGGTGAGAAATGATCAAATAACATAATAATCCAGGATTAGGCCTTTTATTATACTGTTACTATTTTTATCGCCAGGCTGGGTGGTCTACCCAGGGCTGTGTCAATCGTGGATTGCGGCTGGCTAGGATCAAGCCCCCAGAACCCAGTAGTTACATTGAGGCGCATTGGACATGCTGGCCATTCATAGGTACTGTAGCTTAAAACGGCCTGGGTCACACTGCCCACACTGGGCCACTGTCACAAACGAGCGAAAACGGTCTCGACCAATGGGCTCGACTCAAGAGCTTGCGCACAGGGTCCACGTCCCAGAAGCCCCAAATAGGCCCCGCCCGTCACATTTCACAACCCGGAAGAAGGGGTGATTTCTGCCCATGCGCTGAGTGAGCAACTCAATACCGAGGGGATTTCCGGTGCCCTCTCTATTATTTTTTAACTCTATGGCTAGGATGCGAGGAAGTTGCAGGGGGAAATTGTGTTTCTATGACATTATAGTTAAACTTTTTGCATTTCTGCTTTTGGAGGTGCGCTCTATAGAGGCCCCGATTCCAATTCGGGGCTGGTTGGATGTTGCGTTCATGATACAGTATATGGCGTTTTCTGTGAGAAAATAGGCCCCAGCCACTAATTGTTGACGCCAGTTTACAGGCAAACATCAAGGAATATCAAAACCCTGTTTGACAGTCATTGCCGCATGACTCATGAAATCATTTGTAATCTAATTTGGCGAAAAGTCATGTTTCTGCAGCAACAAACTGTGTGTTTGGAGATGCAAACAAAGGTGCTTCTTGTGTGGATCTTGGCTCCTTATCTTGGCTCAAGAGGAACATTTGGAGATCCCGTTTTAATTTGTCATGGATGGTGGTTGATGCAAGTCCCTTCACTATGGTGCTTAACCAGAAACATCTTATCACAGTATAAAAATCCATCCATCTCACAAACTCATGCTGATACCTGTGTTGTTTGCACCTAGAAGACCATGGCAGACTCGGCCTCACCCCCAAATACCCGTATGTATGTCGTATGTCTTAAAGAATTTCGTTTCTCAAGTCTCAACAACATAAACAAACCTATACAAAATTAACCACATAAACCCCTATATGCCTATACGTCGTTGACCCCGGCCTACCAGAGCTCGATGTAGGGCTCTCATTAGATTTTTTAGGAATGGAGATGCTAGGGTTCAAGTGGTTATATATAGTGGTGGAAAAAGTACTCAAATGTTTTACTTAAGTAAAAGTATCAATACTACTTGTAACTAAAGTTGTAGTGGAGTAGAAGTAAAAGTACTGAAAACTGAAAATTCTCCAATAAAGTAAAAATACCTCAACATTGTACTTAAAGTACAGTACTTGAGTACATGTACTTAGTTACTTTACACCACTGGTTATAGCCTACCATGAACCCAGCATACTGTACCTATTCTGGGCATGTCATAATAGGTGAACATTTGGCCGCAAAAATTGCAAATAGGAACATTGCAAGTGTAAAAATGTTTTTGTAAAAAGTGTGTTTGCTGCTTTACAATCATGCAGAGAGAAGCCTTCTCAGGATGGATGAGGTTGAGAACGGTACATTCTAATGTAGGCTTCACAGTGACTGCTACCTATTGAAAGTTATTGAATGGTAGAATAAAAAAAACAAGTTATATGTAGAGTTTACAAGAGAGGTACCATGGAGAAAAACACGAAGCCTGGTTGTGAATAAATGTACTGTTATTATTTCACCACATTAACCCATTAAGACCGAGAACGCATCTGTGACACATTTGATTATTTTGCTATTCAAAAAGTAGCAGATATACAAGGCACCGAGTGCCTTGCTACTGTATGAGCTTGTAGATCTGCTATTTTTAATATTTTGAAATCGTGAACATTTTGTGCAAATCTTTGAATATATACTTTTTAAAGCGAACATCTGAACAACTCAAATCTTTGCTTCTGGGGGGTCCCTGGAACAAAATATTGTACAAATGTTTGCTTTAAAAAATATATATTCAAAGATTTGCAAAAAATGTTCAAGATTTTTCAAAAAAATAGCAGATCTACAAGCTCGTAGTGCGGCACTCGGTGCCGCGCTATGAGCTTATAGATCTGCTATTTTTTAATAGCCAAAGAAATGTTAAAATGACACAGATGCGTTCCCGGGCTTAATGCATTAATGAATGTGACTTAACCATTACCCCCTGTCTCATACAGTTAGAACTATAAATCCAGGTTTATGTCAGCACATTAATAATGAATGTGACTTCCCCCTTACCCCGTGTCTCATACTGTTAGGAGAACGGCTACAGTATCAACACAGGCCTGCAAGTGGGCAGAGATTAAGAGCTTCTGGCTGGGCGTGCATTGCACTGCCGTAACGGTATGTTTCCCATTTGCCAAACCTGGCAAGGGGGTAAATGATGTGAGCGCACACGTACGTGTGTGTGTGTGCGTGTGTGCGTGTTTGAGTTTGCCGGCACGTGTGTGTACAGTATGTGCAGGCAGTGCACAAATTTCGTCTCTGTCTGGTGGAAACCTCATATGTCCAAAAACCGTTACTTTTTAGGATTCAAATTCAAAAGTTCACGTTTCGCTGTCACAGAACGGAATGTAAAATAGGGCATTCATTCATGAAGAAACAAACAAACTTAAATTATGGAGATACAAGGTTTTATGACTCACAGTGACGATATTTTGCATGTCGTCACTGGTGGCAAAAACCTTGTGCTATATGTGAAAAAAGTTACAGGGAATGGAGTTTGTTGCTGTCGAGCAGAAACATATCTCCATATTCTAACTCATTGTGTTTTCTTTTGTAAATGAACAGCCAATTTGATCATACTACAGCGTCTCACAAAAGCATCAAAAGTAACGCGTCGCTTCGCGCGACGTTTTGAGCTTGTAGATCTGCTACTTTTGCTGTTTTTGAATTTGAATCCTGAAAAGCAACATTTTTTCAACATATGAGGTTTCTACCCAACAGACGGGTTATTAAAGGGATATTTCACTTTAAAAAAAACGTTGGGTCATTTTATCGTCTACTCAGGCTTTTGTGAACCCCTCAGACAGTTTTTAAGTTGCTTGATTCAGTATTTAGATATTTGACATTCATTTTATCAGACACGCCCCCTTCCTATACAAACCCATTATAACTTCAAACTCCATTTTTAACATGTTAGATACATCAAAAACACCCGTCCTTGGTTCTAGTGACTCATCCTGCCCTCCTAATACGTGAGGGGCCGTGTTTTTTTCGATCACTTTTTCATTTGTTTTATCTTTTTTTTTTATTGTATTACATTTTTTCCATTTTCCCCCAAAAATATTAAAAATAATTGAAAAAAGTTATTGAAAGAACACGGTCTGCTCACGTATTAGAAGGACGATATCAGTCACCTGAACCAAGGACGGGTGTTTCCGATGAATCTAACATGGTTAAAATGGAGTTTGAAGTTATAATGGGTTTGTATAGGAAGGGGGTGTGTCTGATAAAATGAATATCAAATATCTAAATACTGAATCAAGTAACTTAAAAACTGTCTGGGGGGCTCACAAAAGCCTGAGTAGACGATAAAATTACCCAACGTTTTCTTTTAAAGTGAAATATCCATTTAAGCTCTTGTTAATACTTTTTATTGGTTAAATCATGTATAAAACCCACAGTCACTTTCAAAACCTTAAAAAAGAATAATAGCAGATTTACAAGCTCACAACATTGCACTGTGAGCTTGTAGATCATAATTAGAACTTGTGTATAACTTTTTCGCGTCACTCAGAGGTAATGACAAAAAAAAAGAAATATGGAGAATTGGAGATATATGTTTTCCGCCCCGACAGCGATCTATATTTGTGTGCGACTGTGCATGCATGCGTGTGTGTGTGTGTGTGTGTGTGTGTGGGTGCTCATCATCACTCAGCCTGTAGCACAGGGCAAACCATCGTTGCCATGTCTGCTTATTATAAGGAACGTTGGGCTTGTTTTTTCTGTAAAGTTGCTCGTAAATAATATTTGTAGGTTGCGTTTTTTTGGGGCTTGTTTCTAAAGTGTGCTTATTTGGGCTTGTTTCCTAAATGCTGTTTGAACCAGTGGTTCTCAAACATTTTCATGGCAAGGACCCCCAGATTAATATGTATTTGTCCGCAGACCCCACCATCTGAAAATAGTTTGTGCCAGGGACCCCGCCTCATACAAGATTTGTGTTGTTAAAAAGGTTTTAAAAATATTCCCAAATTACCTTTTTTTCAAGAGGATCATCTTTTTTTAAATAACCAATCTACAAGCTCACAACACGTCGCATCGCGACGAGCTAGGTAGATAGGCTTTTTTCAAATAGTCATAGCCTAATAGTTGCTTCTTTTGGGCTTGTTTTCGTAGACTTTGCAGTTGCTTATTTCTCTCGCAAAATCTGGCAACACTGGGGCAAACCCGTAAGGATTGCGTCAGAGGCAAGGAGTAAAGCATTGCAGCAGCAGAGGCAGTGGTCCTGGCCAGTAAACTAGCCTTTAATTGCTTTGCAACTGAGAACACATTTCGGAGGAAACAAGGGGCTCATTGTGCTGTGTTCTCCGCTGCACGCGCGCACACACACACACACACACACAGGCACACGCACACGCACACACACACACCTCATCACGTCTGCCAGCCATGCAGCCACTGACCCCCACTACTAGCTCCAGCCCCCAAAATGTACAAGAAAACACCAGGGTTCGCTAATTAAAAGCACTGAGAGCATTAGCATGCGTGTTCACATGGTAGGCATTCTCACGTGTGTGTGAGTGTGTCTGTCTGTCTGTCTGTCTGTGTGTGTGTGTACTTGTATTTCTATACTTGTGAGGGCCAAGTATCCGTTCTTGATGCAAGTTTACAATGCCTACTGTACTGTATATCTTGGTTACCTGTTCACATGTTTTGGTTCTTAGGTTTGTTTTTCTCCACCACAAATGTCAGGGCATCAGTGTTGATTTCGTCGACTACCTTTTTTCCCTGACAATAACTAAATTAAAAAAAAAAAAATCAAACAAAAACTAGACAAAAATGTTAGTAAGGGACGAGTGGAGAAGAGATCCAGTAGAACTAAAAGACAAGTCATTTTATGTTTGGTTGCGCTCAGGTGTAGCGCTCTGAAAATAGCAGATCTACAAGCTCACAATGCGTCGTGTTGTGAGCTTGTAGATCGGCTATTTTCAGCATGCAACCAAGTGTCAAATCGGCCATTACGACACCATCAAGGCACCTCCAAAATACATATTAGTCAACTGTAGATTTTAGTCGACTATAATCTTATGATATTTAGTCGACTATAACTAGACAAAAACTAAAAAAAATCAGATGACTAAAATATGACTAAAATTATTTACATCAACATTTGCTGTCAAAATCAACACTGCAGGGCATTCCACATTTTGGTGGCAGAGCAGTAGAATGTAGAATGAGAACTTTCCCATGTTTGTTCTAAATTTGGGTGTTACCAGATCATGGTTGCTCCCTCTAGTGTTGTGGCTGTGGGTGTCACTCACTTTTGAGAAGTAGTTTTACAGGTATTAGAGTAGTGAGGGCACTGTCCCTTTGACAATCTTAAATACCAATCCCAGTGATATTTGCTTAACCCTGTCATCTACCCTGAGCCATCCCAACCTACCAAAGTGTGTTGGAATTCGGTGGGAAATGGGCTTAAGGCTGAGAAGTAGTCGTATCAGGTTCTTTTGGGGAGGTCTGAAGCTTATAGTTTTTAGTGACATTGAGATGTTGGAGAACCAAGAGGTGCAAGCATAGTCAAAGAGGCATTGAATGAGGGCTCCAGCTAGAGTCTTGAGAGCACTTCTGTTGACAAAAGAGGAAATCCTGCCCAAAAGTATTGTTCTTTGATTTACTTTCTTGATCACTTTTGATGACATTTTTTTCCCACTCGTCAGTTTGTTGTCAAAAATACAGCCCAAATAGGTAACCTCTTCTTTGCTTGAGATTACCATATCGTGAACTCTGACCTTGAAATCATTTGCATTGCTATTGATATGTTTGGACCCAAAAAGATACGGATTCTGTTTTACCAAGGTGTGATGACAGTTTGTTATCAGAAAGCGAAGAGAAGAGTTCAGAACTGAGGGTTTTTTGCATTTTGTCCTCGCCCGAGACCAGGAGTGCTGAGTGATCAGCGAAAAAGAACAAATTGCAGTAACAGGACTCCTTTCATGTCGTTAATGTATAGAAGGAACAGTAATGGCCCTCGTATGCTTCCTTAGGGAACCCCACAGTTACACGTGTTCTCTCCCCTCAAGGTAGGTTAACAGATGTGTTATCAAAATCGATCGACTTCAGCTTATTCAGTAGAATTGTACATTGTCAAGTTTGATGTAGTCGGTGAAATACAGCAGGCAGGTGTCAGTGGAGTGGAATGTTCTGAAGCCAGATTGGAATTCCAACAGCAGTTTCCGTTCTGTGAGGTAACTGCTGATCTGTACGTGAGTTAATCTCTCTGTAACCTTTTGAGGTGGAACAAAGGATGGAAACAGGGCGGTAGTTGCCCGGTTCTAAAAAAAAATCTACAGAGGGATTACTCTCGCCGGTTTGAATTCTTGTGGGACGTGACCAAGCCCCCAGAACCATGGTAGAACATTGAAGCGGCCGTCAAATCTGGGGTAGCAACACTTCCGCATTTAAAATGCTACTGCGTGTGCATCTACCGTTTGTGCGCCTGCTCATAACTCTATGGCCTGCTCTATTCAATTCTATGGGGCACCCCAAGTGCTTCAAATGCCAGTGAGTAACTTTCATTGAAATGAATAGCTGGGGGCGGGGCAGCCCGCCCTCTAGATGTATTATAACTCTATGGACGAGGCACTGACTGATGGATAAGCCAGTGTGACGTCCTTGAACTTAAAGATCTTTAGAACATCGTACAGTAACAGTATCACGTCATTAATGAGGAACATGAAGTCAGTTAGTCAGTGGATATATAAAGGACAACATCGTGCTTCTGTTTCAGCCCGACTTCTTCGTGATGTATGAAAAATGGGTGAGGTGTGTGTGTGTGTGTGTGTGTGTGTGTGTGTGTGTGTGTGTGTGTGTGTGTGTGTGTGTGTGTGTGTGTGTGTGTGTGTGTGTGTGTGTGTGTGTGTGTGTGTGTGTGTGTGTGTGTGTGTGTGTGTGTGTGTGTGTGTGTGTGTGTGAGAGAGAGAGAGAGATCTGGGTTGGAGGGTGGGGGGGTCTGGCGCTAATGTAAAACAGATGTTCAGTGGATTCAGTCTATCGTACCCATCGCAGAGAGAGAGGGGGAGGTCTGCCCCTGTGTGTAGTGTACTTGTAGTATTACTATACTTGTGAAGGGCAAATGTCCCAACAAGTATAGTGGAATTTGAGAAACAAACATTATGGGGACAATTCTTCTGGTCCTTAACAAGAGAAATGGTTGGGGGAGTCGAGGCTTAACAATTAGGAAAATGTGTAGGCTTGGGTTAGGATATAAGGTTTGAGGTTACATTTTTCCTATTTCATACTTAGTATACTGAAAAAAATTGCTAATCTACAAGCTCACAACGCGTTGCAGCGCTTTATTTTTGGCTATTTTCAATGTCCTCATGAGTATAGTAATACGTGTGTGTGTGTGTGTGTGTGTGTGTGTGTGTGTGTGTGTGTGTGTGTGTGTGTGTGTGTGTGTGTGTGTGTGTGTGTGTGTGTGTGTGTGTGTGTGTGTGTGTGTGTGTGTGTGTGTGTGTGTGTGTGTGTGTGTGTGTGTGTGTGTGTGTGAGAACATTTGCTTACAAATCCACTGTAATCTTGCGTTCGTTGCACCGACCGCATTCGGGCCGAGGGTGGATGTCGTGCAAACTACAATGATCTCATGCTCCGTATGCATGCATCATATGGACCGCGTTCTGCGGCCACACACGAGCGCACACACACACACACACACACACGCACACGCACCCATACATTGTCAGAGAGCCCGGCAGTTGGAAACCGTGAATAACATGAATGTCTTATTGCAGTTTTTGTTTTACAAATCTCTTAAAGATAATAATTATCCAGCAGATATTATTAACGACCTCTGTCAGTCAGTTCTGTAATAACATGAATAATTGATGTTAAAACATACTAACCCTGATTTAATGTATTATGTCATGAATGAATAAACCCCCTCACAGGCTCCGCTGGTGAATCGGTGTAGACAGTAATATCAGCGCTGTCAGGTGGAAACCTTGTATGTCCAAGACTGTTACTTTTCAGGAAATGGGGGAAAAAGAACAAGTGTTCACATTAAAGGCAAGGCAAGTTTATCTACTACATTTCAACATCTAGAGATTCGGGCCGCTACACGGCCTGCTCACCTCCATGGTGGAAAAAGTACTCAAATGTTTTACTTAAAGTTGTACCGTGCAAATTTAAAAAAAAACGATTTTTAGCAGCCTCTGCTGGTCATTACCGTCACTGCAGGCCGTTCGTTTATTACTGCGTTACCCAGAATTCCATCCGTTTTCACCGGAAGACGGAAGCGTTTCAAAAAGCGTTCTTTTAATTGTTTTATACGATCTGTGGATTGTTTCTCTTAGCCACTGGAGCTTTAGTTACTGTGAGTTGTGTTTTCTTTTTCTGTTTTTTTTTGTTCTTCAAATCATACAATGTCTTAAAAACAGCGTGAGATCACTTTTTGTTATTCGCGCGGTAGTTCCTGGCCAAACAGGAAACCGTTGCGGTAGTTCCTGGCCAAACAGGAAACCGTTGCGGTAGTTGCTGGCCAAACAGGAAACCGGTGCATGTCCGTTCCCGTTTCCGGCCAGATGATGTCATTTTCGCGGGAAACACGTCCCTGTCCACTTTCAATAGAAAATATATTTATAAAAGGCTTTCGGGGGTGAAATAAATGCAGTGGGCGTTGTGAAACATTTGCCACTCACAAAAGATATACAATTTAACTTTAGTTTTTTGGAAAAAGTTACCTAGTATAACTGATAAAAGTAAAAGTATCAAGCCGTAGTATGATCAAGTAGGACATTCATTCACGAAAAAAAAATATATATTGGGAAGGTTTCTTCCCCACAGCAACGATTACATTGATATGTCATGGATAACCCTGTCACATGCTTTGCATTTGAATCAGTGTAGACGGTAATAATTCTGCTTCTGGCATCCATGGGCCACCAACGACGGAGAGCGTTTATTTTACATACTCCATGTGATTGTATCACAAGACCGCTCTGTTATAAATACACCAAATCTAATCAGGCTATCTTCCCCCGGACGGGACATGTTCATCTGATGATGTATTTTGAGAAAACATTGTGCATTGTCTATGAAAAACCCCTCACAGAGATTGGCATGTCTAATCTAATCCAGCCATATTGCTGCATGGGCTCTGCAGGAGGCTTGCTGTCTACGAGAGGGTCTGTGCGTGCGTGCGTGCGTGCGTGCGTGCGTGCGTGCGTGCGTGCGTGCGTGCGTGCGTGCGTGCGTGCGTGCGTGCGTGCGTGCGTGCGTGCGTGTGTGTGTATCGCAAACCGCTGGGCCAATCAGCTCCAAACTTGGTACGCAAAATTGCCAGTAGGCCACAGTCATTTTCTTCACATGTTTTTTTATACTCTTTATACTTTTGAAACTTTTGAATTTTTTAATGGAAGTCAATGGGGCTCTGATCACGATCGAATCCTTGCCCAATTATGGAGTCATACGTCATAGACGGCTGACATCATAGATGACGTCATAGATGTGATGATGTCATGTTGAGAGATCCCAGATCGTTGGTTGTAAGGCCCTGGCTCACACAGGAGAAGGGAACAAGAAAAATTATGGAATCTTGATGTGCATATTACTCCCTAGTCAGTCCTTGTCGGGTTTTTTTTTTAAATCAAATCCAAGCCCCCAGGACCGAGAGGTAGCAGTGAAGCACATTGGACATGCTGGCCAATCATAGTTACTGCAGCTTATTGCGGCAGGACCAATGGGCTCGACTCACAAGATTTTTTGCTATTACTCCTTCAGATTCTGTCAAACAATCACGCAAATCAGTATCTCTATTGTAATTTGATCAAGACGGATGTGTCCAATATTTTATATTCCATCCTAATTGGCTAATATTGCCTTCCCAATTTTACAGGATAGGACCATTTTGAACAAAATGCCTCAAATCATGAACGGAGTGAGCGATTTCCGTGAGATTTTGCACGCATATTGCCACTAGGCCGAGGAAGAAATGCCACCCTTTTCACATTGGCCTGTTATAGCGCCACCAGCAGGTCTAATTTAGCAAAACACATTTTTGGAACAAAATGCCTCAAATCATGAATGCAGTGTCCAATTGCCGTGTAAGGCCTAAGAAGAAATGGCACACTTTTCACATTGGCCTATTATAGCGCCACCAGGAGGCCACAATAACCTACCTGACCTGGTGGAGACCTTTTTCTAGTTGGACTCTTGAGAGCATAAAATGAAACCAAATGGACCCGTAAGGGTCTCAAGAGTTAAAGATCTACAGTATAAGAGTCCATTTGGTTACCGACTCTCCATCATTTAGCTGGGGACCACCTGGAACCCCCTCAAGGACCACTGGTGGTTCCCGGACCACTGATTGAGAACCACTGCTTTAATGTCTTGCTCTGTTGAGTTGATCCATGAGCCCAGTGAAGTCAATGTACTTCTTTTCAGCGCATTGTTTCCTCCTGTTATCATTAGAGGTAACTGGTCCAGGAGGGTGTTATTATTATCTCCCTCGGACACAACTAGGATATTCATTGTACTAATGAAATTTGTGGAAAAAGGAAATTAGTTAATGTCATACTAAAAGCTGGTACTGTATGCACTCCATTAGAAGATAGGAGATGGCAAGATTAGGAACTGTTTTATTTTGGAGGGCAAAATAGTCGTTGTCGGGCAAAACTGTTCCAAAACAGTTATTATTTTGGCAAATGGGGAAAAAAGAATGGATCCATTGTTGTTATTATTTATTTTGTGAATAAATAATAACAACAATGGATCCATTCTTTCCATGCTCTTGGTTTAATACTTTCCATTAGTTAAATGCATGTTTATAACCCACAGACTTATAACCAGGTTCACTCTTACATTTTTGAATGGCGGAAATAGCAGAGCTACAAGCTGTGAGCTTGTAGCTCTGCTTATTTTGCTACTCTTGTATGACAAAGTATAGGGGCAAAGATTTTCCCAAAACGTTGTCTCTGTCGGGTGGAATTGAAACCTCTACGTCCAAAACTGTTACTTTTCAGGATTCAAATAAAAAAAGTAGCAGATCTACAAGCTCTGTGTGACGCTGTAGTATGATCAAGGGATACAGGATAGGTGGCACTAGGGACATCTGGGCACCTCGATGTAAAATTGGTTATTTTGTCCGAAATGTAAAAAATATATAATAATTGAAAAATGCTTAAGTAATGTAAAGTATACATGATGTGAACATGCACGGTACATCATTATCAGACTTCATTTTATCATTCAACTTGTTGTTTATGCCCCAAAATTTCAGGAATATCAGACCTTAATTGTCAAATGGTTCAGCATGTTTTAATCATATATACTTTACTTTACTTAAAAACATGTTCCAAATATTTTATACTTCATCATTTTGGACAAAAATAGCCACATTTTACATCAAGGTGCCCAGATGTCCCTATAGTGCCCACCTATCCTGTTACCATCTAATCCAGGGTTCTTTAACGTTTTTCAGCCCAAGGACCCCTTAGGTGAGAGAGAGATGAAGCAGGGACCCCCACTACATATCTACAAGCTCTCACAACGCCTCGCAGCGCGAGGCTTGTGAGCTTGTAGATCTGCTATTTTTGGTTAAAGTTCTTCTCAGAATAGAGATGCTAGAGTTCAAGTGGTTAATGTGAGAAAAAAAAAACCTTTCACACAAAGATTTGTTGGAACCCCCTATAGTAACTCTGAGGATCCCCTAGAGGTTCCGGACCCCCTGTTGAAGACCCCTGATCTAATCTATCTAATCACCATGCACCAACTGTCTCCTCTGTGTCAGAGGAGGTGGGCGCCAGGAATGTCACAGGCCTCCTCCAGCTCACACCGGGACTCTGTTTCTACTCCACTGTGATTGTCACATCCTCCATGCGGCGGCCAGATGCCACCGACCGCTTTCACACAGAGGTGACTCTGACTCCAATCCAATACACTGGTTGTTGACAATGGACTCTCTCCTCTCCTAAACTCTCCTCTCCTAACCTCTCCTCTCCTCTTCTCTCTTCTCCTAACCTCTTCTCTCCTAACCTCTCCTCTCCTCTTCTCTCCTCTCCTAAACTCTCCTCTCCTAACCTCTCCTCTCCTTCTTTCTTTCCAATCTCTTCTCCTCTTCTCTCCTCAAAAATGGTATTGATCCCTGGCTACTCCTCTCCTCTCCTCTCCTCTCCTCTCCTCTCCTCTCCTCTCCTCTCCTCTCCTCTCCTCTCCTCTCCTCTCTTCCTTTCCAATCTCCTTCCCCCACTTCTCCTCTCCTCTCCTCCTTTCCAATCTCCTCCCTCCCCTCCTTTCCAATGTCATCTCCTCTCCTCTCCCCCCTCATGCCCCTTCACCCCCTCACACTCCCTCTCATTTAAAGACCCAGGGCGGTCAGTCGGACTGAACACTTTTACTTGGCTCCTTACCTGTCACAGCGATATGGAGAAGCTCTTTGGGACTGTGTGTGTGTGTGTGTGTGTGTGTGTGTGTGTGTGTGTGTGTGTGTGTGTGTGTGTGTGTGTGTGTGTGTGTGTGTGTGTGTGTGTGTGTGTGTGTGTGTGTGTGTGTGTGTGTGTGTGTGTGTGTGTGTGCGTGCGTGCGTGCGTGCGTGCGTGCGTGCGTGCGTATGTGTGCACACGTGTGGATGAACCAGTGCCAGTAACACGGCAGAGGACAAAGTAAGCATTGTGCGTTTGGATGGAGGTATTATTATACTGTACATGTTGAAAAGCCTTTTTTTCCCATTCCCACACCTACATCTTTTATGAGTTCATATCCTCCTATTGCTCCTATTGTGGGGAAAAAAAACGGGTCCGTTTTCCATCCCAGGAAGGACACCTCTGACCCCAGTGAAGCATTTTTAGTAGTTTGTCCCCCCACTATTTGAGGACCTGCAAATAGGCCTGTCTGTCCACAACGGCCAGCCAGGCCCACTCTTGGGTCTATTGTTATCACAGGCCACTTATAAACAGGCTGAAGAATAGATGCCTTTTTAACTACTTAAACCCCATATCGTTGCTGTCAGGGCAGAAACCTCTTATCTCCATATTGTAACTTTTTGACTTTTTTCGTAAATCAACCCCCCAACTTGATCATACTACAGCGTCACACAAAAGCATCAAAAGTAGCTTGTAGCTCTGCTACTTTAGCTGTTTTTGAATTTGTTCATCTGGATTGTGCCAAGTCCCGTAAAGGACACGCTATGATTGGCCAGTTTTGCCTTGTTAGTGTTTGTGTGAGACTTCTACCGCCGTCTCGGCTAGTCCGGTGTGCAGCTCGACAGAGTTTGTGTCTAAAGACAAATTGACATTTTTGAAAAAAGAAAAAAAAAAACGTTTTTAAAATGTTTTACCCCCTTTTTTTCCCCAATGTAGTCGTTATGCCAATTGATTCCTCCCCACACACATTTCTGTGTCATCACTGCTGTCGTATCCCACTGACTTACCAGTGAGGAGCCCCCACCGGGAGGACGTAGAGTCCTACTCCTCCCTCCCAACACTCCTTGCTAACAGGTGCCGCCCCAGGCCGTAGGAGTTCATGCAATGACCAGTATCGGTGGATTTGAACCCACAACCTCCGTGGTAGTGAGCAGGGACTTTACCACTGCGCCACCTGAGCGAAGAAAATAGCTAGCTGGCAGTTAGGGGTTAAGTGTGTTGGTCACCTCGACACATAACCGGGGCCAACAGGAATTGAACCTGGGACTTTCTGTTTCCCAGGTGGTCTGGCCTGCCTGGCCCCTCTCTACCCACTGAATATGGTCGAATGGTTATGGCCCCCCACAATTTACGGAAAAACATAAAAAAAAAGTTGAAATATGGAGATACAAGGTTTCTTCTACACGACAGACAGTGACGATATATTAGTCTCGCAGCTCCAGTCCTGGTAGTAGTATAGTAGAAGTGATGAGAGTTAATAATGAAAGCACTTTAGTGAAACGGGACACCCCCCGACTCAATTAGTTTCATTGGCTCTCACCTCTCTGTGACCTCGGCTCAGATGTATACAGCGATGATCTTCCTCTAAGGCCTTTTATGGGGGGGGCAATCTTTTATTAGATTCAGTCACAGAGGGCCACGGCCGTGGGCTTACGGGAGGAGGAGGCCGGAGAACACGGATGGATGGATTCCTGGATTGTGACATCAACTATTTAGCGCAGACCAAGGAGGACACTCGATCCACTCTCACAGTAGTGACCCGGGAAGCCACCCAATCTCCATAAAAGCAGCAGCAGTGCTGGGAAGAGGAAGGAGTAACAGTGCTCGTTTATTTTATTTCTCCCTGTCATGCCTAATTTATACCCCGAAAACAGCCCCGTGTTGATTTCGTCGACTACAATTATGACAAAAGAATGGACGTCGACTACCTTTTTTCACTGACGAAGACGAAATAAAAGCTAAGCTACGATGACTAAAACTAAGACTAAATATATTATATTGACAATTTCGTCAACAAATAAAAACTAGACTAAAATGTTTGTGAGGGACGAGTGGAGAAGAGATACAGTAGAACTAAAAGACAGGTAATTTTACGTTTGGTTCTCTGGTGTTGCGCTCTGAAAATAGCAGATATACAAGCTCACAACGCTTGTAGATCGGCTATTTTCAGCGCACAACCAAGTGTAAAATCAGCCATTACGACGCCATCAAGGCACCGCCAAAATACATTTTAGTCGACTAAATCAACTGCAGATTTAGTTGTCTAAAATCTTAAAATCAGATGACTAGAGTATGAACTATGACTAAGACTATGACTAAACCTAAATCAAAATTAGCTGTCAAAATCAACACTGTCTATAAGCTCATGTGGCGCTCAATACCGTCATTCGTTAAAGTGTAAACCGGGCATCGTATGAAGGGAGACAAAGTTAGACCTGGTGGTGCACACATGTGCAACACGCTATGATTTATACCGGTCGTAGATAAACTGGGTGCCAGCCGTCTTTTTTTGTGGGAAAGACACGGTCCGTTTCAGTCACAGAGCTCTGAGAAGGAATCAGCTCCGTTTTTCGAGAGTGCGGATATTTTGTAACTCAGCAATTGTTCTAACAAAATCTAAACGGCTACTAGCGAAACAGACATTTACGTGACAGAAAGGTGCTTTTCGACAAAGCCGCTGGTGGTGCTTGACTCTGAGCTGGTGTGTGTGTGTGTGTGTGTGTGTGTGTGTGTGTGTGTGTGTGTGTGTGTGTGTGTGTGTGTGTGTGTGTGTGTGTGTGTGTGTGTGTGTGTGTGTGTGTGTGTGTGTGTGTGTGTGTGTGTGTGTGCCCACCGTCACTTCCACCATAAAGTGCTGCTCGTTAACATTTGACACTGGCAGTAAAGTCAGAAAGTCCATCGACGACGGCCCATGATGAAGAGCGATAAATTACACCCCGACTGCCCTGGTATTAAAGAGCCACCAGCGACTTAGAGAGAGAGGGAGAGAGGGAGGAAATCCTATATAATGGCTCTAGGCCCGGGGAAAGTCTTCACAAGGAGAAGGAGCAGCAGCACAGCGAGTGGTCCATCCTCATGGAAGAAATGTATGGCACATGTTCATGTGAATTTCCTTTGAAATGTGAATATCCTTTCAAAAGGGGAGGAAAACTTGAACTTTCCCTGATCTTAATAATGATTATCCACGAGAAGAAAAGAGTCTTAGATCGTGCATATTGTGATTCTTGGAAACGTGACTAATCCCTATGATGGGCAAACGTTTGGGCGCTCTGAGTGCTCTTTAGAACCATCTGAGCAGCCATCAGCTGGATGAAGCTGAAAACTGAATTTCTATTGAGAATTAACCAGGCCTCCTCGTCCTCCTCCTCCCTACTTCGTCGTACAAGAGTGTCGTGCAAAAGTCACGAAAACTGCCGATCTACAAGCTCTCAATGCATCACATCGTGGCATGTTGTGAGCTTGTAGATCTGCTCATTTTACTATTGAATCATTATGAAAGTGCGTCAAGTGTGTATTTTATACATACATAACGAAATGGGTTTAAAAAACAATTGTTTAACCAATGAAAAGTATTAACAAGAGCTCGTGACTGAATAATATCCACAATGGATCCAGTGGAACACAGGTTCTTTTTTTTCATTTCCTGTAGAGTAACGGTTGTGGACAGACAAGGTTTCCACCCGACAGTGACAATACCTGTATATACTGTACCGATGGTTCATACCAGGCACTGGGGTATAGATCAGTAAGAGTACATTCTTACAATCACAGTCAAATGGACGCTCAGGATTTTGCAGTGTGCTCAAAGCAGTGGTTCTCAAATTGTTTTGTTTCAAGGACCCCCCCAAATTGATATGTTTTTGCCAGCAGACCCCCATCTGAAACGATTTTGTGCCAGGACCCCCAGAAGAAAAGTTAAGTCTTTTTCCAAACATTTCAAATATTTTTTAAATGTTTTAAAAAAATAACAGATGTACAAGCTCGCAGCGTGGCGCGAATTCTTTGCATGCTGGGAGCTTGTATATCTACTATTTTTGAATAGCCAACGCATGGTTAAAATGATTGTGATGCTGTACTAACTATTTTTGCTGGGGACCCCCTGGAACCCCCCCAAGGACCCCCGATGGTCTCCGGACCCCACTTTGAGAACCACTGGCTTAAAGAAAACTGGCTGTATATGTCATCACGGAACCGGCCCCATTATTTTGACTACTAGCCTTATTAAAATGTTTCACTAATTCATACTGTACAACATAATATGTTTGGCCACCGATGAACTTTCACAAAGCCGCAAGTATTTTTCATTAAAATATCAGTGTCCGTTTGCTGAAAGAAAAGGCGGTGACATTTTGATAAAATAGTTTCATTTTCTCGACGGTTTCAACTTTGTGTCTGGAGTTGATCTGGTTTAGCAGATAAGGACTGCTTATCTGAAACCGCTCCCAGATGTTCCTTTTATTAAACAGACGTTTGTTGAATAAAACCCCTGAAATGGAGAAGAGAGTTATCAACATTTATACAATTATCATTCATCATGTAGTATAATTGATCCCTCAGAAGGAGAGCCATTCATTGCAGTGCATTGTACTGTGTCTCTTTACCCCAGCATCCCTCTCCTGGGGTGGACATTCGGCCAAAATAGACTACTTTAAAGGCATTGTAGGGAACATTAAGCCTAAATTTAAAAAATATGTATATATATATATTTTGCATTTTCTCCCCTCTATCAGCCACTATATAATGATGCTGGGGTGTTTTCCTTCATTGAAACACAGTCCTCTGTCTGAAATCCGTATTTTCCCTTCTGTTTATGTTCATGTTGTTTATGTCCGGGTCGTAAATTAACGCACGCATGTGCGTGTCCGTGCGCGTCCGTGCCCGTATCAACTTTTTACTTTCGGTTTTAAAACGCTCTCAAACTTCTTTTTTGAGGCACATAATTTACTTTTAAAAAATCGTTTGGATAGAATTTAGTTGTTTAGCTTCATATATGTGGTCAATTTATCATGAAAGAGCCTATTTAAAAATATAAATTCAGAGAACCGTAGGGTCGGGCATTTCCGCGAATTGTATCCGCATAAGGCAACCTATTTTGGGCATGACTCATTTAAAAAGTCCCCCCTGCGTCACCCCCTGGTGGTCGGGGAAAAGAACTGCTGGAGGGGCGGTGTTTGACAACAGTTTTTTTCTTTGATTATGTCTAAACTCCCTACAATGCCTTTAAAGGGATAGTTCACCCAAAAAATTACATTTTTTTTTATTTTGTCGCATTCCTAAGCCAATAATTTGATGACCAATCATCCATCAAATGATTGGCTTAGGAATGCGACAAAAATAGAAAAATATCCATGAATTCAAGTCTCCATGTGGTGACTAATCGATAGAATATTGGGGGTGAACTATCCCTTTAACCGAAAATATGCGATCTAATAATGCTCACAATGCATGGTACGAAGCTTTGTGAGCTTGTAGATCGGCTATTATTTGCGTTTGTTATTTGTTTGTTTGCCCCAGAATATGGACGGACGCTACGGCTCAAGTGGTTACAGAGATATCTTCTTAGCATTTGGATGTTTTGACTAAATGGACAGTTAAAACTTCTTCATTTTTGTGATGGCTTCTTCTCAACAGAAAGCTGAGCTCATTGCCAAGGGAGGCTGACATTTAGGAAATGGTTTCCTCCTCTTCACAGTCCCAGCTGTCTGTGAAACACTGGTGGAAAGTAGCTAAGTACGATTTACTCAAGTACTTGAGTAAAGTACAATTTGGAGGTAGGCCTACTTTTACTTTACTTGAGTGTGTCCATTTGTCAACGCTTTATTCTTCTATTGCACTACATCTCAGACATATATTTTTTCCTCCACTACAATTGTTTGAAAACTTCATTTATAAGTTACTTTGCACATTTATATTAGTATTATTGCAAAGCATACATTAACCAATTAAGCCCTGTTTTATACTTAGGCTATAGCCGATCTCCAAGCTCATGACGCATCGCGATGCGACGGGTTGTTGAGCTTGTACTGTAAATCAGGTGTTTAAAAAAAAAAGTTTAACAAGGTTGAACATTTCAGTACTTTTACTTTGGTACTGTAAGTATATGTTGATGTCAATAGGCAAGGCAAAGGAATTTTATCTGTATAGCACGTTTCAACAACGAGGCAATTCAATGTGCTTTACACAGAACAATTATACAATGACATTAGCAGTGGTGTAAAGTAACTAAGTACATTTACTCAAGTACTGTACTTAAGTGCAATTTTGAGGCATTTTCACGATGCGTCGCATTTTGAGCGTGTAGATTGTCTATTTTCAAAAGATTTTGTATACATTTTGAACTTGTGAAATGGGACATTCTGCACAATGAGTACTTTTACTTTTGATACTTTAAGTACATTTTGATGGCAATACTTTTGTACTTTTACTCAAGTACATTTTGAATTCCGGACTTTTATTTGTAGCAGATCTTTTCCCAGATGACCTGAGAGGATCTGGATGGTTCATGATTTTGCACAAGATCAGAAATGTATTTTGGCCCTATAAACCATTCAAAGCTTTATAGACCAACAGTGGTATTTTGAAATAAATTCGTTGACACACAGAGCCAGTGTAAGGATTTAAGAACTGGAACCTACAATTGTACTTCAATTGTACTACAATTGTACTTGTACCCTTAAATCCAGGGTCTTTTACTTGTAACAGAGTATTTCTACTCTGAAAAAAAAATGGAACACGTCTTCCAGCACTGCTGACGGGGATTCAGAAAACGGTTTCCTCTCCTTGCAGCTGTCTGCTCGGTGACAGTTCCTTGGGATGGCAGGATGAATCTCCGCTCCGGGCCAGCGGGCCGGGCCAGGCAGCACGCTACGTACACTAAGTGCTTCAGCAGCCACGTACACCTTGGATCTCTGGACCCGCGGCCATCCATGCTAGGCGCTAAATCACAACTTCTAAATAAGAGGGGACAAAAAAAAACGGGATTCACAGATATCAAACGTGGCTAAACAAGGATTCCCACAAATAATGATTTAATCACCATATCAAATAAAGATTTAAGATTCGGAGGAGGACAAGAAGAATGCTTTTTGGTGGCGTTTAATAATTTTGTCAAACATAACTCAGGCTCGCTTTGATAGATTTACCATCCCGAGTGCATTTGAGGCTTGCGGCGAGGGAAGCTCTTTTTTGGCTAGGGAACGTTCTTGGGATGTCTTCCACTCATGTGGTGGGTGTGTGTGTGTGTGTGTGTGTGTGTGTGTGTGTGTGTGTGTGTGTGTGTGTGTGTGTGTGTGTGTGTGTGTGTGTGTGTGTGTGTGTGTGTGTGTGTGTGTGTGTGTGTGTGTGTGTGTGTGTGTGTGTGTGTGTGTGTGTGTGTGTGTGTGTGTGTGTGTGTGTGTGTGTGTGTGTGCGCGCGCGCGCGCGCGTGCGTGTGTGTGTGTCTCCTAGTATAGTGAGCTGTGTTTACACTACAATATCACTGTATTTACATAAAAAGCCAACATACAGTAGGCATTGCAAGGGGAGACTCTTCTAGAGTATTTCACACAACACGCTCCTTACCACCATTTGACTGTTCTCACAAGAGATTGATGTTGCCTATACAGTACATCAGTGGTTCTCAAAGTGGGGTCCAGGGACCCCCAGGGGTCCTTGAGGGCGTTCCAGGGGATCCCCAGCAAAATGTGTTAATAGCATCACAACAGTTTTAATCCCCAGCATTGTGAGCTTGTAGATCTGCCGTTTTCAAAAGAGCTTAAAAAAATGTGAAAGATTTTGAATACTTTTTAAAACACAAATCTTGTGTGGGGGGTCCCTGGCACAAAATATTTTCAGATGGGGGTACGCAACCCAAAAAATTAATACTCGGGGATCCTTCACGAAGAAATTTGAAAAACACTGCTGTGCAGTACGTCACACCTGCGCAAGAGATACAGTCACGGATGACTAGGCGTTTGGAAGAGTTTTCTGTGGAGAAACAGATCTTCCTTTTTGGCATGAATTGAAAGCAGCGCGTGGCCATTTACAGGAGCAGATCTAATAATGTGATGTGATTATCATCATTCATTATTATGGCGACGCAGGGGAACAAACAGGTGGATCAGGTGACCGTGCTGCTTGACAGAATTCATGTCTTTCTCCTGTAGCCTAATACCCAAGACTAAAAACAAGAAACACATGCCATCTCCGGATGGCGTAGGTGGCCACCTTTTGAGGAGACCCGGAATTAGTTGGGAGACTTGGAAGTCTATTCATTCCACCAGAAGCAAAGATTTGAGTAAAAAATGTTCGCTTGAAAAAATATATATATTCAAAGATATATATATATATATATGTATATACTGTATATATATATACACTCGGTGCCGCGCTATCATAAAATAAATCTTAAAATGACACAGATGCGTTCCCGGATTGAATGGGTTAAAATCCTAAAGCATCCCAACCCTACAAATTTGATGGTGACCTTGTCACTGCTAGGAGCAGAGAGACAGATAAAGAAAGTCCATCATGGCAGGCCATAGGTCGCCCATTCACGGCATTCTTTTACACGACGAGAGGTATTTGAAAATACATTATTTACCAGGCCCGTGTGTGTTTTTCTTTCACAATGGCCCGTTAATGAAGCACAAACAGAGACGGGTCAGACGGTGCGCAGTCAGCACTGTGGTGAGAAAGGACATCCCATAGACCTGTCCAAACAAAGAGGACAATTCAAGACACCCGTCTACCCCCCCCCCCCCCCCCCCCCCCCCCCCTCAGGGTGGCTTTCCTGGAAGTAACAAACACGGCCTGTGGATGATTTATACTAATGGGTCTCAAAGTAGGGTCCACTCCACGGACCCCCAGGGGTCCTTCAGCTGAATTATGGGGGTGGCAGTGGCTCAGGACTGGAGGTTAGGGCAGCCCGGGTTGGGAATTGTAAGGTTCCTGGTTCGATCCCAGAAGACTCCCCCTTCTGAGTTGGTGTCGTAGTGTCCTTGAGCAAGACACTGAACCCCCTAACTGTGTGAATGGGTGAATGTACAAGTAATGCTCATTGTAAAAATGCTTTGGGGGGAAAAAATGCTATGCACCATGTATTTACCATTGACCGAGATTTTTTTAAAAGGTATTTTCAGCGAAAGACCCCACCATAACAGAAAACAGAAAATACGCTGAGGGAGGGACCCCGGTTACCCATATGGGGTTTAAGTGGTTAATTAATGGTCAGGCCATCCCACGTTTTCATGGCAGAGGAGTAGAATGAGAACTTGACATGTCTGGCTCTAATACTATAATGCTACAGGGCGGGGGGAACACAGTGCATGATTTGACCATTTCTGGGGCAACTGGCAACAGTTATGATTTGGTGAAATTAATGTGTGCTGAGATGTGGTAGGGGGGGGCTTGGAATTCTAACGAGTAGGTGGTCCATTGTGTGCTGACCTGCGGCGTCTAGCTCTGAGCCCGGCCACAATGGCAGCTGTCACTGGCGGAAAGAAGTAACATTTCGTTGTTGTCAGGGCCGAAACCTCCTATCTCCACATTCTAACCTTATGTAAATTCACGTACTTTGATCATACTACAGCGTCACACAAAAAGCATCGAAAGTAACAGATCCGGAGCTATTTGAGCTTGTAGATCTGCTGCTTTTAACCCATTTTTAGATTTGAGCTAAAAAGCATTATTTTACACTTTGGGCTATTCAAAAATAGCAGATCTACAAGCTCATAGCGCGGCACCGAGTGCCGCGCTACGAGCTTGTAGATCTGCTATTTTTGATTTTTTTTGAAAATGTGTGCAAATCTTTGAATATATATATTTTTAAAACATTTTTAACTCAAATCTTTGCTTCTGGGGGTCCCTGGAACAACATATTTTGACTGGGGTCTGCGGCTAAATACATATCATTTTGGGGGCCATTGACATGAAAAAGATTGAGCACCACTGATATAGAAACAGACGTTTTTCAGAAAACTGTTGGGAGACATGTAGAATCGGCTTCAGGTCTCAATGGGTTAATGCTTTTGAATTTGAATCCTGAAAAGTTTTGGACATGTGAGGTTTCCACCCAACAGAGACGGTTTACTCATGTACGGTGCTCAAGTACAACTTTGAGGCGCTTTACTTTACTTGAGGATTTGACATTTTCGGTTTATAATTCTACTCCACTACATCTCGGAAAACTCTAGTTACTAGTTACTACTTATACGTGTGCACGTTCATTTACGTGCAAATGTATAGTATGCACCATTAGGTGTTGTGTTGTACAGGAAATGACTTATTGACACACATCAGCGTTGGATTCAGACACGCAATGCATTGTTTTACGTATTCTGAATGGTTATACGTGTGAGCATGTACATGAACAGAACTTGATAATTAAAGGAGTAGTTCACCCAAAAAAAGTACTTATTTTCTATCAATTGCACACCCCATGAGGCCTTGAATTCTGTTTTTGTCGCATTCCTAAGACAATAATTTGATGACTGGCTCTTTGAGTCTCCTATCGGACACTCTGTCTGTCATCAAATTATTGGCTTAGGAATGCGACAAAAAAAAAAAGAATCCCATCTGTGTGAGGAGGATTCAAAACAGGAAAAATAAATTCTCACAGATAGATCCGGGAGAAAGAAAGAAAGTCCAGGGGAAAAGAGAAAAGTGTGATGTGGGGATAGAGGGAGAAGTCGCAGAACGCCTGGGGAGAAGCCTGCTGCCAGGGCCTCGCTGAAAGAGGAAGGGGGGGGGGGGGCGGAAGGGGTCACACGGGCAGAGGGTGTGGGTCGTCTCTCTCGCCGCGTTTTCTTCTTTTTAATCAGATTTTGAGAGACAGAGAGAGAAAGAGAGAGAGAGAGGGTGTGTCAGTGTGGCTGTGACAAGAGGGAGGAAGCCAGAGAAAAGAAGAGAGAAAAGAAAAGGAAAATTGAGAGAGAGAGAGCGAGAGAGATATTGGTTGGGGTGGGATATGCAAATATATGCCTGCCCCTTCAGAGGCAGCTAGTGGGTTGCAGACACGCACACACACGCACGTCAACACACACACACACACACACACACACACACACACACACACACACACCGCCTTTCACTTTCTCTCCCCTATTCCCCTTTCTTGCCCCCCCTCCCTCCCTCCCTCCCTCCTCCAGCACACCTTAGTGTTGTTTTTCCTCCCCTCTCTCCTCCCCTCCCTCCCTCCCTCCCTCCCTCCCTGGGCTACTTCTCCTCTCCTCTCTGTGCCTGCGTTCAGTCAGTCAGTGTGTGGCGTGCGTACGAGAGAGAACGGCTGTGTGTGTGTGTGTGTGTGTGTGTGAGTGAGTGTGTGAGTGAGCTCTGAGCAGTGAGCTGAAAGGCACAGTCTGGATGGAGATGCTGTTGGTGCTGCTACAGCTGTTTGGAGAGTTCTCCTTCGGGGCCGACTGACTGAGAGCCTTATAGCGCTCACGTGCCAAAGCCAAAACCAAACCCAGGGAATTTCTTCTTCTTCTCTTTGCAAGGAATTCTTTTTTTTGCAGGAATCTCTCATAAAAAAAACAACAAGAACCAGACCCCAGCAGCAGCAACAGCAGTTTGCATTTTCTCCAAAACTCCTTCTGGAACTTTTATCTCCACAGCTCCATCTAATCCATCCAGGACTTTTTTTGGCAAAAAAAAAGAAAAAAAACGCCAACAAAAAAATGAGAAGTGAGGAGTTGTGTCAAGTGGCTTGGCAGGTTGTGCTCCTCCTGGGAGGGGTCCTGCAGTCCGTGGTGGTGGACGGCAAAGGGACCTACTACGGGGGCCACCACGGGGGCCACCATCCCGTGATGAACCCCTTCTACCATGGGAACAGATACAACCTGTACAAGGCGGGAGCCAACCCCCACTACACCCCCAACAAGCCCATGACGCGTCACAAGTAAGTAAACCCTCTCCAGCTCTCCATCACTATAGGGGATGCTATGATGATGACAAGCTTTATGATGATGTCTATCCAACTTGAAAATAGGCTATGAGCTCAGTGAGCTGGTTGGATTATAGGTTATTTTCGGGGAAGAGATTTTTAGGTGTTGGAGCATGTGGTTGTCAAAGTGCCGGGGGGGTACAGTAAAGAGACCCTCAGGGTTTTCCTTGATGGGAATCGGTTCTGTAACTCTGTGAGTGTACAGGTCAGTCTAACTCCTCTGTCTAACTCCTCTGTGAGTGTACAGGTCAGTCTAACTCCTCTGTGAGTGTAACAGGTCAGTCTAACTCCTCTGTGAGTGTAACAGGTCTGTAACTCTGCGAGTGTACATATGGAACCAAATGGACCCGTAAGGGTCCATTTGGTTCCATCTGTACACTCGCAGAGTTATGCGGGTCCTTGACATACATTCCAAGATGTACGTTTTAGAGAACCATTGGTGTGTAGATGGAGAAGAAAAGAGTGGACCAAGAGCAAGAGCTCAACACGGGTCAAGTCGATTGAAGTACAGAGAGGGTTTAGGTGCATACTATGCCACCGCTCAAATCTTTAACCATTATGTTATACTTTGGCTATTTAAAAAAATAGCAGATATACAAGCTATTGAATGGTTAAACCGTTGGTGGTGTTGTGGATGGAAAAGAAAAGAGTGGACCAAGTGCATGAGCTCAACTCGGGTCAAGTTGACTGAAGTATAGAGAGGGTTTAGGGTGCATACTCTGCTGCTGCTCTGCGCAGTGTTAGGATCTGCGTTTGCATTCCAAGCAGCAGGGAGAGAGAGAGAGACAGAGAGTTTGGTATTCCAAGCAGGACCCACCTCATAACTGTATTTCCCCCGGGCAGCGCATGTCACCGGCGAGCCTGCTGCAAGGAGAGAAAAAATATGGTTCTGGTTATAGGGAAGTATATATCGGAGCTCATTGCTTAACGGAGGGAGCCTTCTTCCTGAATTGACTCTCTGTGTCTCTTGTTGTGTTTCTCTCTCTCTCCCTCTCTCTCTCTCTCTCTCTCTCTCTCTCTCTCTTTGCTCTCTCCGGCAGCTCCTTTTGCTTTTTGCGGTTCACACTTCGGCCCATCTGTGGGGGGCTCGGGGATATAAACACCACGGAGCAACAATGACATGCTGCATTTATACGAAAACAAAGCTCTCATTATTGTCTCTCTATGCGTCGCAGCGGATGGGAGCTGAGCCGATGACAGCTTAGAGGGTATATGGATCTGATATGCGTGTGCGAGTGAGCGTGTGTGTGTGTGTGTGTGTGTGTGTGTGTGTGTGTGTGTGTATGTGTGTGTGTGTGTGTGTCTGTGTGCACTTGTGTTACTATACTTGTGAGGAGCCAAATGTCCCCACAAGTATTTTATAATTTTGGGAAATAGACAATTTTCCTGGTGCTCCTCACAATAAAGTTGTTTTTATATGCATTACATTTTTGTTATACTTAGTTGTGCACTGCTATCGTGCACCCAAAATAACCAATCTACAAGCTCACAAACTTGTAGATCGGCTATTTTGGGTGCGTGCCCAAAAAAATGTGTGTGTGCGCGCGCGCGCGGTGGTGAGGGGAGGGAGGGGGTCTCAATTAGAAGCAGACTTACAGTACAGCTGGGCAGCCAAAAGGGAGTGGTACAGTACAACATAATCTACTATAGTCAATATTACGACAACAATCCGGCGGCTCTGGGCTCTACTGTGCTGAGAGATCGTTATCGAAGGCTCGCGTATGAGCTGCTTAATTCAGGCCCCTGGTCCAGCAATAACAACGTGCGGTGGAGTGTATCCACCGCACGTATCAGTCGAGCAGGCCGGCGCTGGGTAAACATAACGGACAGATATTTGTCGCGGTGGTCATAAACCTGCATGAGCAGGAGAAGTATTCCAACCCCGTGCTGGGCATTTGCAAGTCATGAACCTTCAAAAAACTGAGTATTTTTTGGTGGACGTGTATTGTGCCTGAATCGATCTTGTTGATGTTTTGGCCTTTTCCTTGCATAATATTATGGGTTTTTTTCTTTTCCCTTTCGGTCAATGTTTCTCAAAGTGTGAGGGGTTCCAGGGACCCTCAGGTGGTCCTTTCAGAGCATTGGTTCTAAAAGTGGGGTCCGGGGACCCCAAGGGGCCCTTGGGGGGAGGGGGGGGGGGGGGGGGGTCCCCAGAGCAAAATGTGTTAATACAGCGTCACAATCATTTTAACCACTTGATCCATTTATACGTTGGCTATTCAAAAACAGCAGATATGGAAGCTCGTAGAGCTTGTACATGTACTATTTTGGAATGTTTTGGAAAAATATCGAAAATGGCCCCACAACCTATTCAGATGGGGGTCCGTGACCAACTACATATCAATTTGGGGGTCCTTGACTCGAAAAAGTTCCAGAAGCAGTGCTTTAGGGGGTTCCACGGGGGTTCCCCATCTAAGTTATTGATAGTTAGGATCCGTTCAGTTCCATTTGTACGGTCTCAGGGTTATGGGGGGAGGGGGGGGGGTCCGTGCCGTGGCCTATAATAATAATACCAACCAAACTGGGGGATCCTTGAAACCGCTTTTTTAGTCTTCTTTTTTTTCTCTTTCTCTCCTCTCTTGCTTGGCTTCCCCTGAGAGCTCTATACCTTTAGACAGGCTGCCAGCTACCTGCTGCTAGACTCACACTGCCTTCAGGCAGACAGCCCGCCCGTGGTGACCTGCAGGCTCCCCCCCGCTCCGCTCCGGCCCCGGCCTTCATGCACTCTCACCCCCCCCCCCCATACCCCAACCCCACCCGCCCCCCCCCACCCACCTCTCAGCCCTGCCGTGCCCTCACGCGTCGTCCCCTCCACCTTCCCCTGAACCCCCGAACCACATCCGTGACAGACAGACACCCTGCACACCGTGGCACAATCCTCTGTGGTAAAAAAAAAAAAAAAGATGCTGAGTGATATTTTTTGGGGGTAACCACCATATGGGTAACCGGAGTCCCTCAGGGCTCAATACTAGTGTATTTTCTGTTTTCTACTGAAAATAGCCGATCGACAAGCTCAAGCTCGAGCTTGTCGATCCGCTATTTTCAGCGAAAGCTTTCCCCACAATACCCCCCCCCCACCTTTTTCTGAGCTGGAGGGATGAAATGAGACTTCTGTTACTTAACAAGAATTCTTATAGCAACGATTACTATGGAAATATAGAGATGTTAACAAGAAAACATCATTGACACCCCCTTTTTATTGAACTCAGAGAGTGTGTAAACGGTGCCATTTAACTGCGTCGTACTTGAACTCCACCCAAATGGACACTCACTGGGCCTGTAGTGTTTCCCCTCCGGCTCTCACCTTTTGCCCCTCCTAGCTGCCCCTGTCTCATTTACTTGGTGACACACCTGTTGCGTGTAATGAACAACACACACACACACACACACACACACACACACACACACACACACACACACACACACACACACACACACACACACACACACACACACACACACACACACACACACACACACACACACACACACACACACACACACACACACACACACACAGACAAACAGACAGACAGAACGAGAGCCTCATTAGAGATGGTTAGAGAGGCCACCTGGGAAACAGGATTCCTGGCCCTGGCAATCATGTGTCGAAGTGTCCCTGAGCAAGACACTTAACACCCCCCCCCCCCCCCCCCCCCCCCCCACACCTCCTCTGCGCTCAGTAAGACCATTTGAGCAGCAATCAGCTGGGTGAAGCTGAAAACAGGACACCCCCCCCCCCTCTCGCAGAGTGAAATACATTATTCATGTAACAGCTAATCTGAGCTTGTAGCTACGCTATTTTCGGCAAAGAGATTTGGTGTAGACTCTGTAGAGGGAAGAAACTAGCAGAGCCAGTATAGAGACTCAAGTATATGGTGTTAAGTAGTTAAGTATGTTAAAGTTGTGTCAACGTTTCTCTTATAGGGATATTTCACTTTCAAACATGTAGGGTCATACTACTCAGGCTTAGTGTTTCACCCCAGACAGGTTTTTAAGTTGCTTGATTCAGTATTTCGATTTGATGTTCATTTTATCAGACACGCCCCCTTTCCATTCAAACCCATTGTAACTTCGAACTCCATTTTAACCATGATGGGTTCATTGAAAACACATCCTTGGTTCTGGTGACTGATATTGGCCTTCGTATATGTGAGGGGGCTGTTTTTTATTATTATTATTTATTTATTTTCCCCAAAAATCATTAAAACTTTTATGAAAAAAGTAATAGAAAAAACAGCCTCCTCATGCTTTAGATCATTAGATGCATCACCAGAACCAAGGACGGGTGTTTTCAATGAATCCATCATGGTTAAAATGGAGTTTGAAATTACAATGGGTTTGTATAGGAAGGGGGCGTGTCTGATAAAACTGAATATCAAATATCTAAATACTGAATCAAGCAACTTAAAAACTGTCTGGGGTGAAACACAAAAGCCAGAGTTAGACGTAAAAAAATACCCTAAACATGTTTTAAAGTGAAATGCCCCTTTAAGTTCTCTAACATAAATCTCCTGCGCTGCCACTGACCGTGCGAGATCCATTGATGTCGAGGAAAAAGAGAGACATTCTTGACCCCCAGCATGCCAGCATGCCATGCCGTGCACCGTGCGCGGCATGGCATGCTGGCTCCAACCGTCGGGGGTTTCACATCAACTTTTATACGTTTAGATCTGTGTCGTTTATTGTTATCGTCTGGCGGGTCGTGTCACAGTCCGGTTCCTGGAGGGCCGCGCGCGTTCCCCTCACACCAGGAAGTGTCTGCTGCCGAATGACTAGAGATGAATGTCAAATCACATGCCTCACTGCCAAAACACAGAAAATAAACCACCGCACAGGAAGGGGAAAGTAGAAGCTGCCGCTCCCCCGCCCCCACCTCCCCAAACAGCTGAGAATCTCTTGGACACTATCCCACCGGAGGACGGAGGATGTGTTTTTTTGTTGTTCCGACTACATGCGTCAGTTAAAAACGGCGGCACGGTTAGGATTTACATTCTGCTAGAGATCACGAGTAGGCTATAATCTTGGAACGAGAGAAGCTCAGAAATAAACACTAAAAACACATAACGACCACAATAACCACTGCGTGTATTAGCGTCACTGTCGGGGGCAGAAACCTCTCATCTCCATAGTTTAACTTTTTTGTGTTTTTTCGTAAATTAACACCCTCCTTTTTTTCTTTAATTTGTTTTTATCCCACGATTTTTTTCACCCAGTTGCCTAGGCTGTAACCCTGGGCGCTACCCTCCCTCTGCCAGCCTGGGGAGAGCCCCGAACTGAGCTCATGCTTCCTTCAAGGCATGAGGAGTGAGCAGGCCACTTCTTTCCCCGGTAGGACGTAGCGCGTGGAATGAACACGTTATTCCAACCAGTTCCTTTCCCCTCCATCAGGCGCCCCGGCTGACCAGGGGGAGGCAGTACAGTATATAGAGACCAGGATTACTGCATGTTTTTTTTATGAGGGTACCTACCCTAGGGGACACGGGGAGAACATGCAAACTCCAAACAGAAACGCCCTACTTGATCATACTACAACGTCACACCAAAGCAACAAAAGTAGCAGTTCCACAAGTGAAGCAACATGTTTCGAGCTTGTAGATCTGCTACTTTTGCTGTTTTTGAATTTTAATCCTGAAAAGTAACAGTTTTGGACATATGAGGTTTCCACCCGACAGAGACGATTATGCAGAGGGCAAGTGTTCTCGTAAACACGCTCCCACACACACCGTGGCACGTGTTATTTTTAAGTCTCTGTTTCCACTGAGCAAGGAAAGGCTGACAATAACCTAGCTCATATATCTATGGCGGTGGTCTGAGGTCTGACATGACACGTCTCCCCCGGGGGTCCTCTACGGTCAAGGTCAATAGATAGCTGCTAGATAGATGCTGGCTTACAATGCAGATTGGTTTACTTGTTCAACATGTTTTGGTTATTTTAGATTAGCTCCTCTTTCTTGACCACTTACTGTTAAGAATGTTATTTACATAGCGTGTTGTTTTAGATTTGATGTTTACCTGCCATCCCAGGCACTAATTTGTTCTCTTTGCATGCTACTCATACGGTATGTGACTGTTTACCCTGTTTGTTTGTTGACTGGAGTTCATGCTTACTCATGCTTTGGCCGTCTGGTAATCGCAAGGTCACTGGTTCGCCTCCCGGTCCGCCCATCATGTCCATGTGTCAAAAGTGTCCCTCAGCACTTGTCCCTTTAGGCTATTACTCTGATGATCTCACATGTGGAACTCACTCTGGATAACAGTGTTCTGCTAAATGCCTAGAAAAAAGGTGAGTGAGCCAACTTCACATCAACACTAGAGCTGGACTATTAGAGATATGTCTCGGGTAATATTAAGCCTGGTGTTATACTTGGCACAGAAAATAGCCAATCTACAAGCTCACACACAGCAAGGAACAAAGTATAACAAGCAATATACTGCAGTACCTACAGCAGGGTTCCAAAGACCCCTTAGCTGAGAGAAAGATGAAGCAGGGACCCCCCCACTACATATCTATCTATATATACAATTTGAATCCTGCGCCATGTCGGTTGTCAGTATGTACGTACGTTGTATGTGGCCAGTGTGACGTAATCTGACATCACGCCAGTGTGACGTAATCTGACATCACGATGAGACGGTATATGACATCACATCCTACCTATAAATTCTAGGATGCCGTCAGATCGCACCAGTTCGACGGCTTCCATAGTGGGTTTTGGTCATTGGAGAGGTGATGCACGTCACCTCTTTCTGAAGTGGGTACTTTCAAAGCCTGCCGTGGATTTAGGAGAGCACAAAACTCTCTCACACTGTGAGGTGCCTGTAAGGTGGCACTGCAAAGTGAACGACGCGTCACGCTAGACGTTCGGGCCGCGTAGCGGCCCGAACTTCTAGTTGAATACAAATGTGTTGCAGATTAAACTATGTTGTAGATTACTGTCATAGATATCTTCATACACTTGTTTGACAGCACTATCATCAGTGTTGTTCCCCCTGTAATAACTCTGAGGACCTTCTAGGGGTCCCGGAACCCTGACCTATACAGTATCTCCCTGAGTTTCGGGTCTGTAACGGAGCCCGTCTGACGATAATGCCAGCCCCCAACGAGCGGCGAGTGGATATAAATAAAACGTAATTGGCGCCACTGTCTGTCACAAAGTGAACAAACTCACGCCAGATGCCACTGGTGACGAGTGCCACTAAAACATGGCTCGTGGTGGAGGAGTAGTGGCATGTAAACATCATGACAAGCTGTGTTCACAGCCACCACATCTGAGCAGATATGACATGAGTGTGACAGCACAACACAACATGGAAGGGAAGAACATTCATGCGAGTGCGGCGGGGGAAATAATAGGATATGAGATATAAGGAGAATGAGAGTGTTGAGAAAGTAGATGGATAGATAATTGACTGATTGAATATTTTATTAGACAGAAATGTAAAAACAGCACAAGTACAGTCAAACACTTTTCCTTGCAGTCTTGTTTCCATTGGGGTCCTACAGTATCGGCTCTATTCACAGCAGCCATATTATGAAGACATTCACAGGTGTTACCAATGAATGATACTAATGAAGGCTCTGTTCCATTCTGGTCAAACAGAGTCAGGGTGCTGATATTGTGCATGTTGGCTCACTGGAAACACTCTGCTACACCAGTGGGTCTAAAGTTGGGGTCCAGGGACCCTCATGGGCTTCCAAATGGCCTCTGTGTAACTCTGAGATTGTACAAATGGAACGGGTCCATTTGGTTCCATGTACAATCTCACAGTTATGGGGGTCGTGGAAACCACTGTGCTACACTAAATGGAACAGAGCCTTCATTAGTATCATTGGTAACACCTGTGAAAGAAGTGATAATATTGCTGTTGTGAATAGAGCCTAATAGTTTAAGTTACAGATACAGGGGGGCATAGAAGTGCAGTAAGATACATTCATAGGAAGATTAACATCACAATAAAGACACTGTCAATTATTGTACAAATATATACACCCTATACACGCATCCTGCCTGATACAGAACAAGAAAGAGAGCAGCATTGTTAAGCATTGTTAAAGGAGTAACTCAAAACATTACTTATTTTCTATCAATTAGATAGCATTCCTAAGCCAATAATTTGATGACCGGCTGTGTTTCCGATGCAAAAGCAAAACAATTTCCACGAATTTAAAGCTTATGGGGTGTGTAATTGATAGAAAATTAGTTTTTTTTTGGGTGAACTATCCCTTTAAGACATCAGCACAAAGTGCTTAGATGTTCAGTGGCTTTCATTCAACTTTGAATCTGTGAAACCTATTATAGTGTCCCTATTATTGTTGGGTGAAACAATCAGATTGATTTGAAGTAGACTAGAGGGAAAAAAGTATAGGGTGCGTATTGTATACCCTAAGGGTATTCCAGAGAGTATGGTTTAAGTGGTACATTTTCCAAAGACCAAAAACAAACAGCTGTTGTCAGAGCTGCTTCCGTGGGCGTGGCCCTGTGATGGTTCTATGGTGCAAGGTCAACTCACAAGAACATCTTTCATACACGAGCATTTGTTCAACCACTTAAACTCCACCATCCATATTGTGAGGAAAGCCGATCGATACGTTGTGAGCTTGTCGATCGGCTATTTCTTTCCGGGGCCCCTAGGGGGTCCTCAGAGTTACTACAGGGGGTCCGCCAAATCTTTGTGTGATTTTTACATTAGCCAGCCTCAACCAAGCATCCCTATTCCGAGGAGAACTTTAGCCAAAAATAGCAGATCTACAAGCACACAACGTGATCTGCTATTTTCAGGAAAGAGGTTTGGTGTAGTGGGGTAAAAAAAGAGCAGACCAAGTACAGAGTGAAAGGTCAAGTTTACTAAGTATTGACGGTTTAAGTAGTTAAATGTCTGACTATAATAATTGGAGTAAAAGTACAATATTTGCCTCTGAGTTGTAGTGGAGTAGAAGTAAAAGTGCTTAAAATTGGAAATACTCAGGTACTTGAGTATTTCTTGAGTATATACACCACTGTATGAGGGTATGGAGGATATTCATTCATTCTCTCAAATCACCGTCAGCATAGCCGCGCAAATCCGTTACGAAACGCGAAACAAGACAACACCTGGTTGCACACTGACAAGATTATGAAGATATCTGAGGGGCTTTTTAGTGATCTATTGGACAGGGGTGAAAGGGGAAAGGTCACAGAGTTTGCAGAGGTCACAGGGGTCACGGAGTCGGCGTTTGTAAGTCTGTTCGCAGCACAGCGACCAGCGTTGGACAAGACTGGAGCCAGTCTCCTGCTAAGGGGTCATGCAGGCTGGGGCCGCAGTGGTGCAGGACAAGTATTCGGATACTTGTACTCAAATAAAAGTAATAAATACCACGATAAAGAAATTCTCTTTTACAAGTAAAAAAAAAAAGGCTTGTGTTGTTGCAGTTGAGTTAAAAGTACAGTATTTTGCCTCTGATCTCTCGTAGTATAGAATACTCAAGTAAAGTAAAAGTACCTCAAAATTGTGCTCAAGTACAGTACTTGAGTAAATGTGCTCTCTTTTCATCACACACACCTCTGGCACACTGCTTTCACTTTTCAGCCTTTTCTCCTGACATGTTTGACATTCTTACAACGTAATGTAAGCCCTTAGTCATGTTGTGAGCTGGACACGAGCGAGCGGCCTTAACCTCCCGTCACCAGCTTTCTCAACTACGAAGGAGAGCCTGGTATTCATTCTAAAACAGAGCCGTGTCGATCCCGTTTAGAAGGTTCCGGTGGTTCCGTCGCATTGTTTTTGTTCCCCACATAATGCGAATCAATTAGTTTAGTCTCACTAGTGACGCTACGAGTTAGAATAAAAGATGGATGTACCAAACGATTATTACTGTATATACCAAAAGAAACAACATTTAAACTAGGGCAGTGGTTCCCAACCAGTGGTCCGGGGACCATCAGTGGTCCTTGGGGGGGTACCAGGGGGTCCCCAGCTAAATTAGTTAACATAGCGTCACAATCATTTTAACCTCTTAGCTTTGGCTATTCAAAAATAGCAGATATACAAGCTCATAGCACGGCACCGAGTGCCGCGCTATGAGCTTGTAGATCTGCTATTTTTTTTTAATCTTGAAAATGGGTGAATATGTCTTTGAATATATATATTTTTGAAAGCGAACATTTTTAACTCAAATCTTTGCTTCTGGGGGTCCCTGGCTCAAAACATTTTAAGATGGCGGTCCGCGGCCAAACACATATCAATGGTAGGGGTCCTTGGCATGAAAAAGGTTCAAAACCACTGAACTAGGGGAATCATTTCGGAGGTGCACACGGCACGCTTGGTTCCGGGCCGCCTCATGGCGTAAAGTTGTTTCCGCTCCAGACCGGATCAGAAAACCGATAATGGTATTGATCCCAGGCTATTGAGTGACCTGACAGGCTGGTACTAATCTCTCAAGACATATTCAGAGCTCTGCGGCTGAATCTGTCGGGAGCTCCTGTTACAACGTGTATAGTTAGGAATGTTAGGAATGTAAACAAAGACACGTGGAGCGGACGTGGAGGGCTGAGGGCGGACCTAGCGGCCAACATCCTGTTATCCACATTCTATTGGGAGGTCCCCCCCAGGGTCAAATTCAAAGGGAAAAAACAGCAGAGGGCGCTGTTTTTTCCCTTTTTTTTTGACAATGGGTTCCCAGATTGGGCTGGACAGCACAACCCTCACATAGAACCAGAAGGATATTTTACAGCCTTGTAGCGTTGTGTGTGTGTGTGTGTGTGTGTGTGTGTGTGTGTGTGTGTGTGTGTGTGTGTGTGTGTGTGTGTGTGTGTGTGTGTGTGTGTGTGTGTGTGTGTGTGTGTGTGTGTGCGTGCGTGCGTGCGTGCGTGCGTGCGTGCGTGCGTGTATATATATACACACACACACACACACACACAATGTTTAGATTTCCCCAGGGATTTATCTTTTTAAGTGGTGGAAGAGAAGTACTCAGATTTTTTATTGTATTTAAGTAAAAGTAGCAGAAAACGATTCAGCTTGCCCAGTATTGGCCGGGTTATTGCATGGTTGAAATGTGCGCGTTTTCTCCCCCTCCTTCCACCCCCCCCCCCCCCCTCCTGTTATTGCATGGATGTATTACGCTCTCTCTCTACTTCTCTCCCACTCCCTCCCTCCCCTCTCATGGAGTAAAATGTACAATATTTTTGATTGATTGATTGATTGATTGAATACTTTATTAGTCAGAAATGTAAACAGCACGTGGTAGTAAGACATAAAGGATAACACAAAAAAAGTCCTGAGGGACTTGTTTCCATTGTTTACCTCTGAGATGTAGTGGAGTAGAAGTATATAAAGTCTCAAACAATGGTAAATACTTAAGTAAAGTAAAAAATATATATATATATTTCACAATACTTGAGTAAAATGTGCTACTTTCCACCACTGAGCTTTAGGGCAGTTTTACCCTTGGTGAACTCCATTCATTTGGTTTATTCAACATCCAAAGTGGTTTATCCGAAAACATGACCCGGCATTGATTTCACTCCCAGGGTCTGTACCGCGGCTGCAAAAAGTGTAACTGTAGCAGCTCTTTTTGAACATGCGCTTTCACAAACATACAGAGCTTTTCTTACCCCAGAGCAGATTAAGTGCTTGGGGAAATGCCCCCTAGAGCAAGAAAACTGGGTTTAAACGGTTCTGCACTATCGGCGTTTTGAGCCCTCTTACACGTTAGCTTCCAAAAGAAAACACTGTGTTAGAAGAATGGACGTGACTGTCTCTGGTAACCCGGGAGGAAATTGTGGTGGCTTGCATGAGTTAAAGGTGGCGTAAGTCACATTTTGTTGTTAAAATAATGTTAAAGGTAGGGTAAGTAATTTACTTTGGTTAACATAAGTGTTAAATAGCTCTATATTCTGATAGTACTCATTGCTATAGTGTTTGTTCAGAAAAAAAGAGTCTCCCATGTCTCTCCAGCTCTCTATTAAACAGAAAATGCATTTTCAGTGCTCTCTCCTGATTGGCTTATTTTTTTTATTGGAAAAATACAATTGAAGCTTATAAAGGGGTTCTCCCTTGTCTCTCGTATCTCTCTTAGCTATCTACCTCTCTTATCTCAATACTTATCTACAAGCTCATAATGGGCCTTTGCGTGGCACAGTTGCATGACAATGAAATATGGAGATACAAGTTTTCGCCCGGCAGTGACTATAGGCCCTATCTTGCACGCCGCCTTACTTATGCCTTAACTCTTTTGGCATTCTTTTTTTTTCACTATTTTGAAAAACTTTAGTCGATCGACACGTTGTGAGCTTGTAGATAGGCTATTTGAACTATTCTAAAATATCGCAATAAAGGAAAAAAAAAAACAAGGCACTCTTCAGGTGAAAAAAAGTTAAAAAGCCTTTATTGATGTGGCTAGTTCATAATATAAGTTCTTAAAAACTGGGATAACCCACGCGTAGCGGCCAGCACGGCCTTCTTCAGGGTATAACCCTCAACAAACATTTAAACATTTCTTTCAGTTTCAAAATAGTAAAACATGGCAAAAAAGTTTAGGCCTAAGGGATAAAAGGGGTACAAGTTAGGGCCCTATTTGTAAAAAAAAAAAAAAAAAAAAAGCAGGCAGGACTTGCTTGTCTTTAAGCCACAATGAGTGCAATGATCTGGCTGAGAGCTGACCTCATCCTATGAATGACAGATTGATCCCAGTTGGTCCCGGACAGGAGGGGAGTATTGCTACTCCCCTTTTAACCCTAATCAGCAGCCACAAGAGTCACGTCCATCACACCCAGCCACCGTGGTGGGGCCTTCAAGAAGACCTGCTGTTTTGGACAGAAATAGCTTTCGTTAAAAGCGTATCGAGGAGCAGACACGATAGGCCCCCCCCTGAGAGATGATTTGTCATCCCTGTTACTGTAGATGTGGCTGTTAAAAGGGTCCCATATTAAACTGACAGTGTAAGTGATATTGTTTGGGTTAAAACAAAAAGGTTAAAGGCATAGTATGTCATTTTGCCTTGTGTTTACATAACAAAACAGTATATAAATGTTTTTTACTGATGTTGTCCGTCCATGTTTGATTGATTGATTGAATACTTTATAAACACATTGGGTGCCAGAATTTTATAATAACAGAGTACTGACTCCACTGTGAGGGTCCATGTCTCGGCCCCATACAGCAGTACTGACTCCACTGTGAGGGTCCATGTCTCAGCCCCATACAGCAGTACTGACTCCACTGTGAGGGTCCATGTCTCGGTCCCATACAGCAGTACTGACTCCTGTGAGGGTCCATGTCTCAGCCCCATACAGCAGTACTGACTCCACTGTGAGGGTCCATGTCTCAGTCCCATACAGCAATACTGACTGAGTGAATAGCTTGGATCAATGTTTCACATTTTTTAAATGTATTATATTATTATTAACCTTAAAATTATAGTGGCTAAGGCGCATACCACACGTAGGCTCTCATTCCGAGCCCGGCGGCCTTTTCTACGAGTCACTCCCCGTCTCTCTCTCCCTGTTTCCTGTCTCCTGTCCACCATATACTATCCAAATAAAGCCAGAAAAGCCCCAAAACATATCTTAAAACGATTGCCAATTATTTGGGGTCGGGCTAGCAATCTACTCGTGGTCCACCAGTCGTCTCCCAGCCCACAGGTTGAGAATCATTGAGTTAGGGGATAAGTGCCTTGCTCATGGGGACACGTCGACACATTATAGCCAAGGGGCCGGCCGGTATAGGTGAACCGGTGACCATCTGTTTTCCCAGACGGCCTCTCTCTCTCTCACTCTCTTACCCATGCAGCTGTGGGCGTCTGAATCAACATGCCCAGGTTTGAAGCGAGCAGTAATAATTCCTCCCGTGATGTTTTTAATCACGCAGGTATTTTGCGAGAGTTGTTGTGCTTCTCTCCATTACGTGGTTAATTTAACTCAGAGTTCATTTAAGTCAGACTGATTTTTAATTTGCGGTTGTTTTGACACCGTACCTGGAATGGACGGGGTTCTTATTCCCTCCTCATTACTAACCACAAGTATCTATCTCACCTGCGGGGTTCGCTGACCGTTTGAACCCGGCCCGACAGTGCTAGCGGGGGGAGATATGTAACAAAAATATAGGCTCAGTTGTTCACTTCCGTGTGAAAAATTGTTGTCAGGCAGAAACCTCTTATCTCCATATTCTAACTTTTTGTATTTTTTCATGAATTGACGGCCTACTTGATCATACTACAGTGCCGCACAAAAGTAGCAGATCCACAAGCTCAAAACGAGGCGTGAAGCGACGCGTTTTGAGCTTGTAGATCTGCTACGTATTGATACTTTTGAATTTGAATCCTGAAAAGTATACAGTTTACACCCGACAGAGAGAATATGGATTCTTAATTCCCTGATTTCCAATGTTGCGGATCCAAGCACTTTTCCCGAGGAATCCGGTCGTAAAATGAGAACTAAAGATGGCCGCCAATGTTATTAGTTCATTAGGATTCTTATTCCAATCTTTGACACACCTCATCACTTTGGAATGTGAAACAAGTTTTTAATCTGTTTTAACCCATTTAGACCTGGAACGCATCCGTGTCACTTTAGATTTCTTTGGCTATTCAAAAATAGCAGATCTACAGGCACTCGGTGCCGCGCTATGCCGCGCTATGAGCTTGTAGATCTGCTATTTTTGATGGGTTAATGAAATCCAAATTCTAACGCAGCAAGTAAGTAAGTAAGTATGTTTCTGTAGATGCATTTGCCACACAGTCTGTTTTTACGGACAATTTGATTAAAACCAGTGTTTACTCCAAATTGCTTAATCTGAGCCTCATGATGTTGATGTTGGTGTCTTTACCTTTACCGAGACCGTCCAGCTCTGCCAAATTGGGTCAAGGTTTATCCCGGTTCACCGGCAATTTCCTAGGGGTCAGCAGAGATCCCAGCGAGGGACTCAACAGCAACACAGAGCGAGGCTTTTAGAAACCTTCCGGAGACTTCCCCCGGTATGTTCTCTTGTCAGGCTATAGCTATAGTCCAACAACGTCCTGGACAGTGTTTGACAAGAAAGACGCCAATAATCCCAAATTCCCTCTACATCCCTTCATGGGAACTTCACCTTTCTTCACTCAGTGCGCTATGCACATTCTTCTTTGCTCGTGACAAGCAGAAGTATAATGCCAGACTGATTCCAGTTCTAAATCATAGATATAAAGGCCCTGCAGACCATAGATCGGGAGATCATACCAAGACCTCATGGATGGAAATTTCAAGGCTTATAGATACTGTACCAATGGCACATTGGAGGTGGATAATGCACTTGATCGCATGACTGATGCACTCGTATCGCATTGCATCGATCATTACAATAAACATGCTCTGAAAATGCACTGCGAAACACAAGATTTTCAAGTGGGCCCTGAGTCAGAAAAGATTGAGACCAAGTGCTCATCATCATAACCATCTGAGCAGCCATCATCTAGGTGAAGCTTATAAAAAGGCCTCCTTTGTACTATTAAACTTGCGGATCCATTTTTTATATCCCCGTATGTTGCTTGTGTGGATGGCCCTATATATATATATACAAGACCCTGTGGAAGAGGGGGGAGAGAAAAAAGACATTTTATGAGAAAAAAGAGGGGTGGAAAGAGGTGAGTTGTTTTGGGCCCAACAGAGGGTGGGGGTCCCGGCAGCAATAATATTTGTCAAAGCGCTCCGCATGAGAATCTGCGCTGGGAATTCTCGTTTCCCCCCCTGGGAACCCCGTGAGGGGATTTGGGAACCGTAACGCTATACTGGAAATATTTACAGTGAGGCCAGACCTGCACTTTAAAAAGAAAAAAAAGAGAGAAATTACATGCTTCCAACTGAAAGAGGGAAAAAAAGACAATATTTTGGCCTGAAAGTGTTGTGAAGAGAGAGGGTGGACCGGGTTATATGATAGATTAGTCTATTAAAAAGGGTGGAGGATTCAAAACCCATCATTGATTAGCAACGAAGAATGGAGAGGTCACGCGAGGACAATGAGGCGTCGACAATGGTTTCTTTGAGACAGAAAACGGTGAAGTTATGCTGCTGGGGTCGCGGAGGGTTCGATAAACCGCTTGACCACATGAAGCCTGTAGCGTCCCTATTCTGGGGGCGAAGATTTGGCGAAACTAGACGATCCACAACGCATTGCGAGCTTGTAGATGGGCTATCTTCGGCAAAGAGATCTGGTGTCGAACCAAAAAAAGGAGGGCACCTATGCAAAAAATATATATATATATATATCTTTGAATGTTTTTGAAAATATTTGTCTAGATAATGACATGACCAAATCAGGGATGCCAGTCAGGTTGAAAGTGGTTAATGTATCAAATCTTTTTTTTTATTTGTCCCGTTTTCAAACTGTGTGTTCTTGTTTACGACACCGAAAAGGGTGTGAACTTAAGTGGAACACAGAGACAGCCTTGTGTTGTTGGTGTTTTCACACATGAGATGCAGGAATGGTTTTATTTTAGGGTTGCCCAGCAGACACTTATAGCAGTCTTGGCTCCCACTAGATCCATGACCTAAAAGAGGCTGTAGTGGGTCACGAGTGTCTCTAGAGAGAGAGAGAGAGAGAGAGAGAGAGAGAGAGAGAGAGAGAGAGAGAGAGAGAGAGAGAGAGAGAGAGAGAGAGAGAGAGAGAGAGAGAGAGAGAGAGAGAGAGAGAGAGAGAGAGAGAGAGAGAGAGAGAGAGAGAGAGAGAGAGAGAGAGAGAGAGAGAGAGAGAGAGAGAGAGAGAGAGAGAGAGAGAGAGAGAGAGAGAGAGAGAGAGAGAGAGAGAGAGAGAGAGAGGTTGACATGCAGCAAAGAGCCTGGGGTTGGATATGGAACTAGAGGCCAGCCAGCTGCTGGAAGGATTGTAGTTTTATTTATGTGGTATGCATGCACTCTGACCATGCAGGTGAGCCACCAAACTTTCATTGCTAACCCTTCTTCGTGTGATTGTCCAAAACCTCTCCGTCTTGTCCTCGTTGCCTCGTTCTCCTATGGAGAAGAAAAAAAAAAACTCCATCAATCTGCCACCTCCTTAACACCATCAGAGGCCTCCATCGATATCATGAAACCCATCTGCGTGTAACCAGTGGTGCAGGAAGTACTCAGATTCTTTTACAAGTAGCAATACCACAATGTAAAAAACAAGTAAAAGTATTAGAGTAAAAGTGCAGTTTTAGTGTTTCCATCAAAATATACTTAAAAGAGTAGTTCACTCAAAAAAGTACTTATTTTCTATCAATTATTGGCTCAGGAATGCGACAAAAGAAAAACATCTCCATGACAAATAAGTAATTTGTTGTACTACTTTAAAGAACCAAAGGTAAAAGTACTCACTTTGCAGAATGTGTTTTATTTATTTATACAATATTTTCCTCTGAGATGTAGTGGAGTGCAAAGAAGTATAAAGCGTTGCAAAAAAAAAGTACATACTCAAGTAAGGGAAAAGTATACCTCAAAATTGTATTCAAGTACGGTACTTATCTACTTTCCTCCACTGCATTTTAACCCAGCTCTGCTCGTATACGCCCGTCAGTTAGGGGATGAAAGATGAAACATAAGCTCAGATCTTCTCTCTCTCTCTCTCTCAGAGCTTGTCTCTCTCCTCCACTGATCTCAGATCAGAGTGGATCAGTCCTTCTCATCCCGTGGTGGTTCCCCAGTGGGTGGATTAGCATAGATCTTTTCTCAGGCACTGGAGGGCCTCCAACACGCCACATGCTCCAAAGCCAAATCCACGTTCTCACCTCCACCGCAGCTGCTGAGCTCATACAACAGTCAAATCCCTCCGTGTTTGAGAGCTGAACTCTGTTAAGTTTCATGTCTTTGCCTGAGATTCGAGGCCCAGGTCCCCCCACGCTAAGAGCTAATAGAGCCTCGCCTGCTTACTCGGGGGAGAAGTTGAATATCAGAAACACAAAGCCGGGCCGGGGGAATCAAACACCGACCTCCAAATCTCAGGGCGGACACTTTGCGTGATACCGTGATGACAACTGTGACTTTGTGTGTCTTTTTTTTGTTCTACATACGTAGTGCAGGCTATTGTATAGGTGTACTATTGTATGCAGCTTTGTCATTGATGGTGCTTTTTTAGCCTTGTATCAAGACTATCAGCCTTGTATCAAGACTATCATAGATGTATTTTTAGCAAGTCTGACTTTGCTTTCGTATCTATGATAGTCTCTATCGCCCTATAGTTAATGGAAATTTGCGTGCAAAGACGGAATCAAAAATACAGACTAATACAGTGCACACAGGTTCCTAATGTCGAGTAAACAGCTGTGGCTACAGGGTCAGGCTCCACTATATGCAACTTCGATACCGATATGACTCTGAAGATTTTTACTGTTTACAAAACAATAGCGCATAATACAGTACACACACACACTTACGCGCCCACTATCTTCCTCGTGTATGTGTGTGTCTGTCTGTTTCTCACGTGTGACCACTTACGGCCACATGCACACCGTGGACTCGTATTTCTGCCTATAAAGCCCCTCGTAATCCCTGTAGCCCCTAGTTGTGTGGTCCGTCTCCCCCGGGCGTGAGACACAAGGGCCAGGTGCTTCATCTATCTATCTCCTGTGCTGTGTGTGTGTGTGTGTGTGTGTGTGTGTGTGTGTGTGTGTGTGTGTGTGTGTGTGTGTGTGTGTGTGTGTGTGTGTGTTGTGTGTGTGTGTGTGTGTGTGTGTGTGTGTGTGTGTGTGTGTGTGTGTGTGGTGTGTGCGTGCGTGCGTGCGTGCGTGCGTGCGTGCGTGTGTGTGTGTACTAATACCTTTGGCCCTCACAACAAGTATAGAAAATACAAGTACACACACACACACACACACACACACACACACACACACACACACACACACACACACACACACACACACACACACACACACACACACACACACACAGCTCCCAGGTTCATTTAACGTGCAACCAGCAACCAGTCGTTTTGTCTGTTTCTCATGGAGTCGAAATAAAGGACACCCCTCCTCTTCGCCCCCGCTAGGAGGAGGAGGAGTAGTAGGAGGAGGAGGTGAAGGAGGAGGTGGTGACCTGCGGTTGCACCAGACCCTGACACTGACACAGCAGCTGGGCTGCGTAGCGGGACGGCGGCAGCAGCGTGGGTTAATGCTTTGATTCTCCCAGAGCAGAGCGAGGGCCAGGCCACCGCTACGCTAGCGCTAGGCTGTCTGTGAACAGACACCTGCTAGGATAGAATATCACACATACACACCAGACCCTAATGACATGGACAGACCTGTGGAGAGGAATATACAAGGACTGAGAGAGAGAGAGAGAGAGAGGGAGAGAGGGAGAGGGAGACAGACACACACAGAGAGGCGGGGGGAGAGCAGAAAGAGAAAATATCCGATCCATTGTGAGCTTGTAGATCAGATATATCCGGTATATAACAGTATACGTATAAATCTGACAGGGATAGTTCACCCAAAAAATAATTAATTCATCATTCACTTCTTTTTTTTACGATTAGACAACCCCTTGGAGGCTTGAATTCATGGATATTTTAATTGTTTTTGTCACATTCCTAAGCCAATAATTTGATGACCAGCGGACCGGAGGGGCAGCGGTACCGATCTCCTTCCGGAGAACCGCTGCCGGTCATCAAATGATTGGCTTAGGAATATGACAAAAACATGGGGTGACTAATCGATAGAAAATAAGTCATTTCGGGGGTGAACTGTCCCTTTAAGGCTTTACCAATAGCTGACTGCCCGTCACACAAGTGAGAGGAGTGAGCAGTGCTGAGTGAATAATAATAGTATCGTATTGCATTGTTCTTGGTCGTCGTAATGGTCAACACAATACATGGGATTCATTTTGTCTCATACTTTGGCAACGTGTGGCGTTTCCCGTGCGTCCATATCCTATCCTTATCCTTTATCCTTATCCAGGAGTTCAATTCAAAGCACCGTTTGATTCGAACTCAATTGACGGTCGGTCAGAGACAAACAGAGAGAGAGAGAGAGAGAGATGAAGAGAAACAAGTGAAGCATACATCTGGATTCTATGATAGTATTAGGCACTGTGCGTGCGTGTGCACATGCACGTGTGTGTGTGTATGAAGGTCATTGGCTCTTCCCAGATGTGCACCTGACAAACAAATTTGGGAGCATGGTGAGTTTTCACTCGCTGATCGAGCCTGTGTGTAATGTGAGAGGGGCTTGGACACACACACACACACACACAGTCTACCCTCCGTCAGGCATCCTCGTGTATGCGTATAGCAGGTTTTTTCCCCCGGCCGGCCCGTCAACTCTTTCACACGGTACAACACAGACAACAAGTCATAAAGTACATTTATGCCGTCAATAAATCTGCCATTTATGCGGACGGGAAACTCGAACCATTAAAGCCTATTTAAATTTTACAGTATGATTCTTAAAGCAGTCACTCAGTCACCGGTGCTGTTAGCTCACACTGTAAAAAGAGATTGTTTGGATATCGCTTGTCCTCACCTTTGGGTCCTCTCTCTCTCTCTCTCTCTTTAAATCAGCCCGCACCTGTGTGCACATGTGAATGTGTTTGTGCACTGTGAGGGACGTGAGAATGCGGAGAGCCGTGTCAGCGAGGTCTTTTTAAATTCAGCGGTGCAGAAAGTCTTTGGTTTAAGTACTATCAGTTATTCTCAAACTTTCGCTTGAAAATCACTTAAAGGAGAATTCCGGACTACCTTTTTCTAACCTTTATATGATATTATATCCTAGG
>NC_139947.1:10271174-10306174 GCF_963454915.1 Gymnoscopelus microlampas | reverse complement strand
GAGGGTGAGAGAGAGAGAAAAAGAGAGAGGAAAAAAGAGAGAAGAAATGAGAGAGACAGAGCAGAAAAAAAGGAGAAGAAAAGAGAGGGAGAGTCTAGGATGATGCAAGCAGTGTTTCTAGTCACTTTATGATGTGTTGCATCTTGAAGACATAATACTGCAGGACTTCAGTCCCAGGTCTATTCCCCGGCTCCTTATTATACGTATCAATAAAGTTCAGTGTACATAGGCCCGCTTGCACTGGATAATGTTATAGCGCTGCCTGAGAAAAAGACGTGCTCGATCCACCACGGTGCTTAAAGAGTAATAATGGGCCGCTGGGCCAGCAAAGCGGGTCGTGAGGGGTCAGGATTAAACCACTTAATCCAAGGGTCTTTCAGGCCACCAAGGACCACTTACAGCTGAGAGGGAGATGAAGCAAGGACCCTAAATATACAGTATAATGTATACATTTGTGTTTTTTACCCCCCCCCCCCCCCTCACCCCCCCTGTAGTAACTCTGAGGACCCCCTAGGGGTCCCAGACGCCCTGTTCAAGACCCATGACGGCTGTGACTTCAAGTCATCTGACCGTCCGCCGTTCACTGTATGACAGTGGTTCTCAACCGTCTCTGGATTAGGGGCCCACTTGAAAATCTGAAAAAAATAAAATCATTTTGAATTCATTTTAACACAAAGCAGAAAACATTTTCAGATGGGGGTCTGCGTTCCAAATATATTTCTATTTGGGGGTCCTTGAGATTAAACAGTCGTGAGAAACCGCTGGTGTTATGACATATCTTTGGGACGGCTCTAGAATCAGGCCGTCCGTCCGGGAATCAGAAGGACCTCCCATCCCGGTCCACCCAGTCTTAGTGTCCCCATGAGCAAGACACTTAACCACTAACAGTTCCCCCCAGAGCACCACTCACTCATCATGACCATCTGAACAGCCACCATGACTCTACATTTGGCCACGGTTTCATTCAGATCCATCAGAGCCTCGTTGACTTCCATAAAGTCAATTTCACAAAGTATGAAACGTGGGAGAAAAGAAAAGTGCAGTGTTGCACATGGAGGACTCTTTTCTCCGGACACACACACACAGGCAGTGGTGGAAAGTAACTAAGTACATGTACTTAAGTGCTGTACTTCAGTACAATTTTGAGATATTTGTACTTTACTTGAGCATTCTCCAATTTCCAATACTTTTACTTCTACTCCGCTACATCTCAGATCCAAATATTGTACTTTTACTCCACTACATTAATTTGAAAACGTACTTACTACAGTACTTACTTTGTAGATTTTGGCCACTTGAAAATAGCTGATCTACAAGTTCACAATGCGTTGCGATGCCACGCATTGTGAGCTTGTAGATCTACTATTTTCAAAAGATGTTTATACATTTTAAAACATGAAATGGGACATTTCTTTTGGTACTTTAAGTACATTTTGATGCCAATACTTTTGTACTTTTAATGAAGTACATCTTGAATTCCGGACCTTTACTTGTAACAGAGTATTTGTATATTGCAGTATTGATACTTTTACTTAGGTAAAAAAAACTTTTTCCACCACTGCACACAGGCAGACATACAGGCAAAACAGTTACACAGACTGACCCTCTCATAGACGGCTAGCTAGACCTCAGGGTGACAAGTGTTTTGTACTGTTCCATTGGATGGATGGACCAGAAAGAGGGAAGAGAAAAAGGCTACAGACCTCGTTTAAATGCTCTTGTGGTCTCTTTGCTGTATAAAATATACAGCCGCTTAGCTGCTTAGCTGACTGACAGCATGTCAAGTAAAACTCTCCTCCCTTTCAGTACTGTAATGTGTGTATACCTGCCAAACCTGTGCTGTGCCTCGCATGCAAAACCGCAGGTTTTGGAAGCTTTCTATCTGTCTGCGTTGGAAGCAAATCCAACGGCTACGACGGAAAAATGAATTATAGTAAAAGCTGCTAATATGGAAAGAGGTGATTTTAGTTTTTTTTCTTTTTCACTACATGAACGCTAGTGTCCCCATTCTAGGGTGAACATTAGGCATGTAACGATTCACTCAACTCGCGATACGATTTTTTAAACACAAATTAATTTTCGAGACAAATCTTTTTTTTCTCTCTCTCACACAAATCCAGTATTTTGCTCTCTTTTTTTCTTCTTTTACAATACTGTGTTTTCTCTTATCCTCTTTTCAATACAGTAGCAAATGACTCTTGAATTAAACTCTTTTTTTTTAATCAATTCTCTTACAAATATCCTGTATTTTCTTCTTGTTTTGGGCTTTTTGGCTTTTTGGCTATTATTAAATCGATTTAAATTGTCACCAGTTTGAATCGATTTTAATCGATTTACGATAAATCGCTACATGCCTATTTTCGCCTAATAGATTTTGGTGTTAGAGGGATAAATTTTAGAGAGCCTAGAATAGACCCCTGGGGGACTCCAGTCAATGTAGTATATAGGGCTTAAGTGGTTGGTTGAGTGACAGAATTCTGACCTATCAATCAGCTCAGTGGCCTTGTGGGTAGAGTGTCAGCCCTGAGACTGGTCATTAAAGATTATAAAATGGGAGCCATTGCCTCCCTGCTTGGCACAGCATCAAGGGTTGGATTGGGTAAGTCTCTGTGACATACTAGTGTCCAGTGGTGGAAAAAGTATTCACATTTATCACTTAAGTAAAAGTATCAATACTGCAATGTAGAAATACTCTGTTACGTAAGTAAAAGTCCGGTAATCAAAATGTACTTGAGTAAAAGTACAAAAGTGTTCAGTGGCATCAAAATGTACTTAAAGTACCAAAAGTAAAAGTACTCATTATGCAGAATGTCCCATTTCAAGTTTTCGAATTCTTGTAGATCGGCTATTTTCAAATGGCCAAAATGTATAAAGGGCTGAAGTGGTTAATGTATGTCTTGTAATAATAATCAAAAACTACAAAGTAATGTGTTCAAATAAATGTAGTGGAGTAAAAGTACTATATTTGGATCAGAGATGTAGTGGAGTTGAAGTAAAGTACAAATACCTCAAAATTGTACTTAAGTACAGTACTTAAGTAAATGTGCTTAGTTAGTTTCCACCACTGCTAGCGTCATGTCCTCATGGTCTGTGTAATGGACCACATGGCTCTGGAAAACATTGGTTCCCAAGGCTATACATACTTTTCTGACCCATCACAGTCACAGATTCAAGGGAAATGCTTTTCGCACATCTTTAAACCTCTGTTATTCGTCCGCTTGGGCTATGTTATTGTCCCTCTCTGACACTGTCGAGCAACGGGACAGAGAAACTGATCATAACAATGTTTGAAAACAACAAGCGAAACAGCTCTACTAATAAGACATGTGAGCACGATAAGCCCCTTCGTGCCTCTGGGAAGGGGAGCAGATTGATCCATTTCAGAATGCTCGCATTCTTTGGCACCGCGGCTCTTAGACAACAGCTTTTGGATTCTCTACAACAGTAGGGGCGCAGAAAACGGTTTGAAACCGATGACACATTCTTTTTCAGGATAAATGTAACCGTTTCTGACAGATAATTCTGCGTTGGTTATTCATTGCCGTTCTTGTCATTGTCACTGTCGCCGCGCTTTTCCATTTCAGCACTGCTGGTCTGGCCCGCTGCCTGTTTGATTGAAAACACCAGGATGCTGTGGGGGGGGGGGGGGGGGGGGGTTGTTGAGTTTTGCTAAACAGATGTTTTTTCGACAGCAGTTATCATAGCATCTAACCCTGTTTAATTACTAGGGACGACACGTGAACAATCGGTCATCTTATCGCTATCGGTGATATCGGCCTTATAAAATATGCAATATTGGTATCGAAGCGGATATCAAGATAATATATCGGTCTTATAGCTGATATTTCGTTTTATAATGTTCATGATGAAGGCTTCAGATTCAATCACTGTTTTCTGGGTAAGCTTTCAAAAAGGTCTTTTAAAGGGATATTTCACCCCCATTATTTTTTTTTAGTTTTTGTCGCATTCCAAAGACAATCATTTAATGACCGGCAGCGGTTCCGGTAGGAGACACAAAGAGTCTGGAATAAACGATAGAAAAACGTTTTTTGGGTGAACTATCCCTTGAAGTCCATTTTATGTGAATTGTTTAGATTTTTTAGAAGTCTTCATCTGCACCCAGAATCACATACTGTCTAACAGGTGCACAGTAAGCCCTGCTGGAAACATGTGTAGCATTGCAATATCGCCTCCGACAGAGACAGTATGTCTTTCATTGCTGACAAAGTGTGTTAACCTCTCTCTCCCCTATCTTTCCTCTCTCTCTCTCTCTCTCTCTCTCTCTCTCTCTCTCCTCAGAAACCACTGTGCGTACGTGGTGCAGAAGAACATCACGTGCACGCTGCAGGACGGCGTGCACACGTACGTGAAGGCGGAGTACACCACCAAGTGCATCTGGGGACAGAAGTGTCCCGTTGTCATGTGAGTCTCTCAGATATATATCATTGTTGTCGGGCAGAAACCATATTTTTACTTGATCATACTACAGTGTCACACAAAAGCGTCAAAAGTTGAATTTGAATCTCAAAAGTAACTGTTTTGGACACATGAGGTTTCCACCCGACAGAGACGATATATCCTCAACTGAAGCTATATTCAACTACATGTATGGGACTTTAATAAATAGGCTCTATGCACAGCAGCCATATTGGGAATGAATTGAGCCCCTTCCTTACTTCCTTCACAGGTGTTACCAATGATACTAATGAAGGCTCTGTTCCATTTAGTGTGGCATAGTGGTTGTCTTATTTTCAAGGACCCCATAACTCTGAGAGCGTACAAATGGAACCAAATGGACCCGTAAGGGTCCATTTGGTTCCATTTGTACACACTCAGAGTTACAGACCCACCATTAAGGGGCCATTTGGGAACCAAAATGGAGTGTTTCTAGTGAGCCAACATGCACAAAATCAGCACCCTGACCAGAATGGAACAGAACCTTCATTAGTATCATTGGTAACACCTGTGAAGGAAGTAAGAAGAGGTCCAATTTCTTTCCAATATGGCTGCTGTGCATAGAGACTATTATTTGGACACAAAAAGAAAAACACACCAAAACACTGTTATCTGGGGAGAGTGACCGGATAAGCTGAATGGTTAGGGCACGTACCACCAGTTTGGGCTCTAATGCCAGAACAGCGAGTCCCCGGTTTGATTCCCGGGCCGGCTGGACCACTTGCTCCATTTCACACCCCCAGCTGTCTCTCCCTGACTGTATATACACGTTCTCGAACTTTTTAATTTGAAGGACGCCCCCATTTACTCTGAGAGCGTATAAATTGAACCAAATGGACCTTTACAGCTCCATTTGGTTCCATTTGTACGCTCTCAGACTTACAGACCCTGTAAGGGTCCATTTGGAACCCCCCTTGAGGAACCCTGAGGGTCCCTGGAACCCACTTTGAGAACAACTGCTATACAGTTCCTGTCAAATAAAAACAAAAAAGGCACACACAAAAACATACTGTATCGTACGTATCTGTAAAATCCTACACAGTAAAATCCTCAGCGTTAATCTAACTCTGAGAGCATACAAAATGTAACCAGAATGGTCCATTCGGGTTACATTCGTACACTCTAAGAATAATAAAAAAGGCAAAATAATGGATAACAACATGTTTTATGTTTTCATACTGCAGCGCAAATTGGCCATCTTGGGACAAGTAACTTGAACTTAGCTTGAACTTGATAACACTGAGGATTGTACTGTGTATCGTCTTCAATGTTTAACCCTATATTGTGGAGTACATTGGAAATGGACTGGAGATGACAGTGAAAGTGTGAGCTCATGCTGCCCCCTAGTGGCTGTCTTGTGTGCTGCACAGGCCGCCCACTTGCAGGCAGATCATGCATGCAGTATGGTGGAAGTAGTAGACTACTTTACTGTACTTTCCTCTTCTACCACGGATTTGAACCCGATTTCCTGCACAAGTGCTGACATTTTTACCATTGATCTAATAGCACTGGTGGAAGAAGTGCTTGGATATTTTACTTGAGTAAAAGTAGCAATACCACACTGTAGACTCTGTTTACAAGTAAAAGGCCTGTGTTCAAAACGTTACTTGAGTAAAAGTGCAAAAGTATTGCCATCAAAATATACGTAAAGTACCAAAAGTAAAAGTACTAAAATGTTTGAAAATAGCAGATCTACAAGCCCAAAACGTGTTGCGATGCGACGCGTTGTGAGCTTGTAGATCTGCTATTTTCAAATAGCAGATCTACATAGGTATAAAATAGGGATACATAAAAAATATAGTATCTGAAAAGATAGCTAGTAACTAAAGTTTTCAAATAATTGTAGTGGAGTAAAAGTAGAAGTACAGAAAATTGGAAATACTTCAGTAAAGTAAAAAATACCTCAAAATGTAACTCATTCAGTGCCAGACTTATTTCTGGTTGTGTTGTCCCAGTGCCAGAGCCAAAACGTCATTGTAAAAAAAAAAGTGCTTAGGAGCCAAGATACAGCCTTTTTCAGTAAGAAGTTAAACAAGAAGTGAATGGAGCAGCATATTTTCTTGGGTTCAGAACATCTTTTTCCAAAAATAAAAAATAAAAAAATGTATTACATTTTTATTTTTTATTTTTATGACATCTTAGACGTCATGTGGCACTGAATGAGTTGTTAAGTACAGTACTTGAGTAAATGTACTTAGTTACTTACTTTACACCACTGTCTAATAGTGCCTGCCTGCTTGCTCAGGGGATAAAGTGAATCTTGACCAGCAGGTCAAAATTTGTGTCAGATCCTGTGTCTGGGTGAGACATGACCTTTTTAGGCTATTTGAAAATGGCCAATCTGCTGTTTTTATACTTTTGGAAACTTGTGAAATGGGACATTCAGCAAAATGAGTACTTTTACTTTCTGCACTTAAGTATATTTGTATGCGAATACTTTTGTACTTTTACTCGAGTAGATTTTGAATACCGGACTTTCATTTGTAACAGAGTATTTCTACATTGTGGTATTGGCACTTAAGTACAGAATGTGAGTACTTTTTTCCACCACTAGCAAGTCAAATTGTACTTAAATAGCTACCTTCCACCACATCTGTGTTAGTTGGATAGCGTGCAGAGTACAGGCCACATGGGGGAAGAAAGAAGAATGGTGCTAATGTAACAAAGTTTCAACAATAATTGGGCCGGGGCTTGTTTTCTATTTATTTATTCTTATGTTTTTTTCATGCTGAATAATGCCAATATGGGGAAAAGATGTCAGCTGCTGTATAAGCGGTTCCTCCTGCCTGTGGAATGTGACCTTGTTTAGCGCCATGAGAGTCACGCTTTTACTGTACTTTGTTGACATGTGTGTGTAAATTATGCCAGCATGTCCCTAGTTGCTGTCGAATGGAAACCTTGTATGTCAAAAAGAACTTGACTTTTCAGGAAAATGGGGACGACATATCGTTGCTGTCAAGCCTCTTATCTCCATATAGGCTCTATGCACAGCAGCCATAGTATCACTTCCTTCACAGGTGTTACCAATGATACTAATGAAGGCTCTGTTCCATTTAGTGTAGCACAGTGGTTTCCACGACCCCCATAACTCTGAGAGTGTACAAATGGAACCAAATGGACCCTTACGGGTCCATTTGGTTCCATTTGTACACTCTCAGAGTTATACACCTGTAAGGGGCCATTTGGAAGCCCATGAGGGTACCTGGACCCCAACTGTAGATATGCACAATATCAGCACCCTGGCTCTGTTTGACCAGAATGGAACAGAGCCTTCATTAGTATCATTGGTAACACCTGTGAATGTCTTCATAATATGGCTGCTGTGAATAGAGCCTATTGTAACTTTTTGTGTCATTTCGTAAATTAACGCCCTTCTTGATCATACTACTGTGTCACACAAAAGCATCAAAAGTAGCAGATCTACAAGCTCTGTAGATCTGCTACTTTTGCTGTTTTTGAATTTGAATCCTGAAAAGTAACAGTTTTGGACATATGAGGTTTCCACCCGACAAACGAATATGTTCCAATAGATCCAATGTAAATGAGTCATTATTTAGTCACAAGCTCTAAGTTAATAGGTTTCATTGGTTTAGTATTTACACACTTAACCACTTTCACCGTTCTTCAAAAATAGCAGATCTCCAAGCTCACAACGCGTCACGATGCGACATGGTGTGAGCTTGTATATCTGCTACTTACACAACTTTGGTTACGACACTGTCATATGACGAAGTAGGCCATGAATTTACAAAAAACTGTTTAATTCAAAGTTGAAATATGGAGATACAAGGTTTTTGCCTGACAGTGACGGAAAGTACACGTGTGTACGCGTCCACTGGGCGTGGGAGTACTGTGTGTGTGTGTGTGTGTGTGTGTGTGTGTGTGTGTGTGTGTGTGTGTGTGTGTGTGTGTGTGTGTGTGTGTGTGTGAATAGAATGAACTCATATATTGCATTTTTTCTTCTTCTAATCAAGTACAGTATAGCGTTACCTCCCTTAAGTGTGTTCTGTTGACAGGCAGAGATAGAGAGATGATTAATGAGAGAGAGAGAGGGAGAGAGGGAGAGACAGACAGACAGACAGGGAGGGAGGGAGGGATTTTAGAAGAGTTATCACTCTGATAACCAGTGGTGGAAGAAGTACTCAGATATTTTTTACTTAAGACTACGTAAGACTAGCAATCCCGCTATATAAAAATAATCTGTTACAAGTAAAAGGCCTGTGTTCAAAATGTTACTTGAGTAAAAGTGCAAAAGTATTGGCACGTATGAAAGTACGAAAAGTAAAAGTACTAAAATGTTTGAAAAGAGACAATCTACAAGCTTGTAGATCTGCTATTTTCAAATATCCTATGTATAAAATAGGGCTAAAGTGGTTAATGCATGTTTTGTGATAATGATTTATATCTACAAAGTAACTAAGTTTTCAAATAATTGTAGTGGAGTAGAAGTAAAAGTATTGAAAATTGGAAATACTCCACTAAAGCAAAAAATACCTCAAAATTGTACTTAAGTAAATCTACTTAGTTACTTTCCACCGCTGCTGATAACTCTTCTAAAATCAATGGTACAGATAACAGTAAGGTGTGATGCTGACCTCATCCAATCCTCTGACACATTATTTACACCCCTAATCTCCCTCTAATCCACACACTGTCCCACAGAAAACCACCTATGTCAGCCTTTACAGCTCATTACAATCTTAAGCACTTCAATTTAAGTAAAGATTTGATGAAGGGAGCAGATCTGATAGGGAGGGAGGGGCATGCTGTTCCACAGTCTATAGGGCTGTGACAGCAAAGGCGTGGTCACCCCATGAGCCTTAGTTTAGTTCTGATGGGGACAGCAAGTAGCCCCAAGTCAGTTGAACGTTATAAAGGATCAGGAGGATCTTAACATTAATTCTACAAACATACTGGCAGCCAGTGGTGAGGGGCCAGGATTTGGGTAATATGGTCTCTCTTTCTGGTACCAGTCAAGGAAGCTGATGAAAGGAAGGGACGCACCGGAAGTTCGATGAAATACATTGCAGTGAATGGAGCCGGCTGGACCAGCTCATGAACAAACATTATTTCTGAACGATTGCGACCTTTGTCATATAATCGGTTCAGGAATATAAAATAAGACGTATCACAGGTTGTTTTCTAATCACTCGCAACAACGGCAGGTATTGTTTCTCTCGGAGGTCTTTCGATCTTTCGTCTCGGAGGTAGCACGAGATTTGGTTGCCAAACAGGAAATGGTGGACAGTCTTGCGATACTTTGGCCGTTCAGAAACATACTTTTTACTCTTTAGATACCTCTATAAAATGAGTTTGTTCATAAACTGTGCGACCAATCTGCCGGCTTGAATTGCATGATAGAGAAAATGACTTTGACTTCCCTTCCTTAAGAAGAGATTCCTTGGTACCAGTCAGGAGCCTGCATGGCTGCCGCATGTTAGACAAGTTGCAGGCGGGATACATATGACAGTGTACAGGATTCTAATCCCAGTGTACAGGTGAATTGCAATAATCCTAAAACTAACAAACCCTTTCCCTGTCTGCAGGTACCGTTCCTTCTACAAGCCCAAGTACAAGGTGGGCTACAAGACGGTGACGGAGCTGGAGTGGAGGTGCTGTCCCGGGTTCTCTGGGGAGCAGTGCATCGACGGGCCCACCTCCCTGCCCGACGTCATGGTGCCCCCCTTCAGGGGCGGCGGCGTGCCGCACCGGCCCGCTGTGAAGGGCTTCCCCCACGGCCCCAAGCCCCCGCTGCCGGGGGACCACCGGCCCGGCGGGGGAACCCTGGACGCGGGCAGGCTGTTCCCCGGCGTGCCCGACAGCAGACCCATTCCTCCTGGCACTGGGAAACCAAACTATGGTGAGAACAAAATGCATGTCATCCAGTAGCGGACAGTAATAAAGTGCATTTACTTGAGTATTCTGTGCTTTACTTGGTAACCGGAACACTCGCCCCCATGTTTTCCGCGGACCGCCCGCCCCCAGCAGTTCTTGTATTCTTGTATTCGCATATTTTTATTGAGGTTAAGTTTAGGAATAAGGTTAGGTTTTGGCATAGTTTTACTGAGGTGACGTTTATGAACACCTGGTGGCGATCGTTCCGAGGTCGCCGGATTTGACCCGGTGCGACTGTGTTTCGACTGTGACCGCTCCTGTATTACCTTACTAAGTTTTGGGGTCATCATGGCTCATCATGACTTTAATTCCACGCACAGAGTCTGATTCATCAAGGTATTCTGTCCGTGGCTTGTTACAGTATGTACACTTGAATCTCACGTCAGCTGTCAGGGCAGTTGTAAGTGCCACACATCTTGCGTAGCTGTTATTAGAATACCATATAATTCTTCATGTAAAATCAATCACAACACTGACAAACCACAGATAAAATGTCTATGCATGCTCCAAAATGTGTCATGATAGGTGAAGTAGACCCAAGGGGTCCCCGGACCCCAATAGGCTCTATGCACAGCAGCCATATTGGAAAGAAATTGGGCCTCTTCCTTGCTTCCTTCACAGGTGTTACCAATGATACTAATGAAGGCTCTGTTCCATTTAGTCGTTCTCAAACTTTTTTAATTTCAAGGACCCCCATAACTCTGCGAGTGTACAAATGGAACCAAATGGACCCTCCGGGTCCATTTGGTTCCATTTGTACACTCGCAGAGTTACACCCCCTCAAGGAACCATGAGGGTCCCTGGACCACACTTTGAGACCCACTAGTAGTGTTTCTAGTGAGCCAACATGCACGATATCAGCACCCTGACCCTGTTTGACCAGAATGGAACAGAGCCTTCATTAGTATCATTGGTAACACCTGTGAAGGAAGTAGTCCAAATGGCTGCTGTGCATGGAGCCTATTTGAGAACCACTGGTTCTAGGACTCCAAAAAAAAAATCTTTGGCATCGGTTCAACTTATTTATTTCCAACTCCTCTGCCGTTTCTCTGTTATAGGTAATAAGTTTGTTCCCGGCGGGGTGACCGGCGAGCGTCTGGACCGTCTGGAGGAGGACCTGCGGCGGCTGACCCAGGGCCTGGACACCCTGAACGGGGTGGTGAGCGGCCTGGAGGAGCGCCTGCGCACCTCGCTCCGCGACGACTCCAACAAGTTCCTGGCCTCGCTGCTGGTCAAGCCGCCCCGCCCCGGCGCCGCCGCGGTGGGCTTCGGGACCATCCCGGACGGCGCCGTCCCCGACGGGGGGCTGGAGGGAGGGGTCCTCGGGTTCGGGTTCGGAGACCTGGCGGGACGCGTGACGGAGGTGAAGGACGAGCTGAAGGCCAAGACGCACATCCTGGAGGAGATCCAGGTACTGTTGTGGTGGTGGTGGTGTTTGTTTGATTGATTGAATGTAAACAGCATGAGGTACAGTCAGACATTAAGGATACAAGGATAACACCAAAAAAAGTCCTGGGGACTTGTTTCCAATGTGGCTGTATGTATTCAGTTCATCAACAAAGCATCAAAAATGCACATAATAACACATGTCATCAATAAATACAAAACGCTATATGTACAAAGGAGAAAATGGAAAAACGGCAGCAGTGAATGACACCTCCTTTCTATGGGAATTTACATTTACAGTACCTCCCCTTGTGTTTTTTTTTTTTCAGGCCAGTTTTGAACGAAACCAGGGATTACATCTTTTAATAGATGGTGTCAGGGCATTCCACGTTTTTGTACTAGTAGTAGTTCATAGTAGTAGAATGAGAATTTTTACCATGTTTGTTCTAAAGTTTGAATCAGTGTGTCGGTTAATTGAATGAATCAATTTTATTTTATTATTAAAACGATCGATTTTAATCAAAATAATTAATTTTGCGGGAACATTTTTGTTGTTGAACTTGTTTTTTGAATTTTCAATAATGTAAAAGAAAATACAGAAAATAGCCGTACTACAAGTTTGTAAATCTGCTATTTTAATCATTTCTTGCATAACGCCGTATACAACGAAGTATAAAATAGGGCTTAAAGGACAACTTCACCCATTTACAACCTATCTTCATATAACTGGTCCCCGCTCATGATAAAATGTTTTTTTTTTATTCACTCGGTCTGTGTCTCATAGGAGGGCTGTGGACACTTCATCATCATTAGGCAGATTCTTTATTTTTTTCAAACAAAATGTGAGAACAATGGCTTCCATTATAGCATGCTATTAAACTTTCCAGGAATAGAAAGCCTGCCAATTCTATTAGCTTGGATTCCCCATCGATGATGTCACTGGTGGGCTGTCTACAGCCCCTCTGAGACACAGAGTGAGTAGACAATCATCATTAGTGAGGAGGACCAATTATATGAAGATAGGTTGAAAATGGGTGAAGTCATACTTTAAGTTGATAAGCAGACTGATTGATTTAGTCTGTTCTGAAAACTCTATTAAAACTCGCATTGATTTGTTGATAAAAAAATATTATTAAAAAAAAATGTGCCTCTCGATTCATTGAAAAAGTAATCAGTAAAATAATCGCTAGAAAAATAGGCTGCTCTAAATAGAATGTGCAACAGAACACAAGATGGCGCTACCCCTCCATTGCAACCCACCTGAAAATGAACGTTCTGTTTACTAAAGAGAGCTGGAGAGACAGGGAGACTGAACAAACATTCTATAGCAGTGCTTACTATCACAATAATATTTATATACATGTTATATTTAATATAGTAATATTTTACACTTATTTTAACAACAAAACATCACTTGTTTCACCTTTAAGTATACCCCCTTCACCTGATTACAACATTTTGATTTGACGATATTGACATAAAAAGGCCTTATGTTCAAATAAGACAGCATAATGGCAAATAACTATTGCTTTCTAGTCAGTAACAGTTGTGCTAATCACGTTTTTGATGTACAAAACACAAAGTTTCTTAATGTTTTATTGAGTAAAATATGTTTTTTTTTTCATTTCCCACTTTTTCTCACATTCGTTCGATGGAGTCCCATGACCTGATTTCATTGTTTACCCTCTCCCCCCCCCCCCCCCCTCTCTCTCTCTCTGTTAGTTTGTTTGTTTGTTTGATTGGTTGATTGAATACTTTATTAACAGTTTGCAAAAAGTACAGAGTTACATTTATACAATAATGCTAAAAGGACAACACAAAACGCTCCGAGGGCTTGTTTCCATATCTGATACTTCTTCCACCACTGCAAATTGCAGACAGATGCTCTTTCATGGCGGTTTTGAAGGAGGGTAAGGAGTAACACTTTTTGACGGCCGTCTCTCTCTCTCTCTCTCTCTCTCTCTCTCTCTCTCTCTCTCTCTCTCTGTCCATCTCTCCATCCACAGGGCATGGTCATGGGCCACGACGGCCAGCTGAAGAGGCTGATGGAGTCGACCGGGGCCGGGGGCCGGCCCATACCCGCCACGCCCGCCCTCTTCGAGCAGCTGGTGGACGCCAAGCTGGCCGGCGTGCGGGCCGAGATCCTGGACGGCTTCGAGCGGCGCCTGACGGGCATGGAGACGCACTGCGACCAGCGCATCGGCGAGGTGCGGCGCCAGTGCCAGCGGGAGCACGTGGACGGCGCCGAGCAGATGCAGCAGTCCCTGGACGGCAGGGAGACGGGCATCAGGGAGGAGCTGGGCTCGCTGCAGGCCCAGATCCAGGGGCTGACGCTGACCGAGAGCTGCTGTGGACTGGTGAGACATTAGAGGCCCTGCATGCACTCTACCCTCCTCCTATCCATGATCTACAGTAATACAATAGATCAACAACAATACTAGACTGGCATGGCCAGACTAATATCACTGAGTCTGCGAGATATTAGTCTGGAATCTCTGTGTGGAACCTGAATTTCCAAGGGGCATTTTTTGATGGTGATAAACCCGCCCCATATTTGCATACTGGGCATTTTCTGATTTCTCATACTCGGCCCCCTATATGGGCCGAAGTCCAGACTGATACCAGGGAGGAACGTGAGAGTGAATCCACTCCACGTTATCAGTCTGGCCAATGCCAGGCTACCCGATTGGTCCCTCACTACTGAAATCCAATCACAACTGAGCGGTGCCAGACCTAATCTGCCGAGGGCAAGTGTTTTTCTCGCACTGGCAGATTCGTCTGGTTTCCAGGCTACAACAATACACCCATTAACACATTGACCGCCAGAGGTTAATCTCATAATGTACTCACCACTGCCAACGTTTTATTGTTGTTTTTTGTTTTTTTCACGTCGCCATAGACCTTGTTAGAAAATCCTTAAAATTGAGCTGCGCACTGTTTGTAAACATCGCGGACATCTGCCTGGTTCGAGCAGTGAAAACCACGTGTCAAACGGAATCTCCATGTTGTAGTTAGAACGGTTTATGTTAGACAGTGATCACCGAGGAGAAGAAAACAACAAGGAGAAATTTGAGGTTCAGTTTCGTCATTAGAACGAGGGCTGACGGCATCGGCAAAACCGGATCCCAATTAATTCTGTTTCCGGTGGTGTTACAATGAAATGTGCCGTACCGGAAATTGAAAAAAAAAAAAAAAAACGAAAAAAAGGAAAAAGCACCACGGCCCGTAGGCTACGGGATCGGCAGTGAGAGTGTTAATACATACTGTACATCCTATATTAAAATTGCCCAAACGGTCAACCGACTGCAGGCGGGCGGACGGTGGGTAGACGTCACAAACGTAACATGCGGCCCTGCGAGGCAACCACATAATGCTTTGAATATGACTGACGTGAGGATATTTTATAACCGAAACATCTGTGTGTTTCCACATCAGGTGAACAGTCTGTCCCATCGCGTCCTCCTCCTGGAGGACTCGGTCAAAGGTCTGACCGAGTCCCAGCGCCAGCTCCAGACGGCGCTCAGCGACCAGTCGCTCCACGTGGAGACCCTGATCGAGACGCGCCTGGTGGACATGGAGGGACGCCTCAACGCCACCGAGGGGGGTCTGCTGGACGGAGGGGGGGTCCTCCCTGGAGGTCTGGATGGCTTCAAGGTATTCAAGGCAACATAGATCATTTCAAATGCTGGATATTCAAATAGTGTAAAATAGTTTTAGTTTTAACCAAAACATATCACTTACCCTTACCTTTAATATTAATATATACTCAGTGGTGGAAAAAGTACTCAAATGTTTTACTTAAGTAAAAGTATAGAGCGTGCCAAAAATCCTGAAGGGGGCGTCAACAAGTGTCTTTTGGTAGCAGCGGACATCTTTGAGGGGTAAAAACCAGGTTGACTTAACATTGCCCAATGCCACGCGCAATGCCACGCCCCCCCCCCCCCCCCCCCCCCCCCCCGTGGTGATGACACGTTAGCACACTCGATACTGCAATGTAGAAGTACTCTGTTACAGGTAAAAGTCTGGAATTAAAAATGTACTTGAGAAAGAGTACAAGCGTATTGGTATCGAGAATAGCAGATCTACAAGCTCACAACGTGTCGCATCACGACGCGTTGTGAGCTTGTAGATCTGCTATTTTCAAATAGCCTATGTACAAAATAGGGCTAAAGTCGTTAATGTATGTTTTATAATGTAATAGTTTATATCTGCAAAGTAACTAGTAACTAAAGTTTTCAAATAATTGTGGTGGAGTAAAGGTACAATATTTGCCTCTGAGATGTAGTGGAGTAGAAGTAAAAGTATTGGAAATTGGGAATACTCCAGTAAAGGGAAAATACCTCAAAATTGTACTTAAGTGAAGTACTTGAGTAAGTGTACTTAGTTACTATACACCACTGCACTTACCCATACTGTACCTTTAATGTTAATATATATGTTTTTTTTTTAAATTAAGACCCTCCTGGAGGACAAGCTGAAGACGCTGGAGGAGCGGGTGTTCGTGGCGGTGGAGGAGCTCAGCAACGCCACGGCGCCGGCGCTCCTGGAGGGCCACGTGGTCCCGGCGCTGGAGACGGAGATCGAGTCGGTGCGGCGGCGGGTGGAGGGCGACCTGGACGGCATCCGCAAGCAGCTCACCGACCTGGAGCTGCTCTGCACGTCGTCCTGCTCGCCCGCCGGCACGGGCACCTCCCTCCTCCCGCCCGGAGGAGGAGGCGGGGGCGGGGCGGAGGAGGAGTGCGAGAAGATGACGGACCGCATGGACTCGCACGCCGACCAGCTGGAGCGTCTGAACGGCACGCTGCAGGGTCTGCTGTACCGCATCGCCCAGGAGGAGCAGGAGGGCTCCGTAAGCGGAGAGATCACCCTGCTTAAGGTCAGTTCACTTCAAACAGGTGGCTGTCTTTGATGCATTAATTGATTAGAGAGAGCACTAACGAGCACATAACGAGTCTGACACTTTTATGGTCCCGACCATAAAATCGTGACGGGTTGTGAGCTTTGTATATCTTCTATTTTCAAACATCTGAAGTATAATTTAGGGCTTAAGTGGTTAATGATCAAAAATGATCGTCCAACTTTCTGTACTTTTACTACTTTAAGTATACTTTGTTAATACTTTTGTATATTGACTTAAACAGAGTGTAAGTGATATTTTATGGTTAAAACAAAAAAAAGATGAATAAGTGAAAAGCTCTATATTCTGATAGTAATCATTGCTATAGAGTCTTCTTGTGTCTCTGGATCTTTAATGAACAGAAAATACATTTTCAGGTGGGTTACCAATTTCCAGTTCCAGTTCCAATGTTGTCTGCTCAATCCGTCTGTGTCATCAGTACCAATATTCTGTTTATTCTGCATCCTGTAGGAATTCTCTCTCCTGATTGGATGAAATTGGTATCCCAACCTGAAACGATATTTTCTGTTTACTAAAAGACCCTGGAAAAAAAAACAAGGAGAACATATGATTACTATATGAATATAGAGCTATTTAAAACGTATTTTAACAAGAGAAATATCGCACCACTTTAAGTACAAAATCTGAACACCTCTTCCACCATTGTCTCCAGGTCAACATCAACTCGGTGAACCGCACCCTGAAGGGCCTGAGGGACTCGGTCAGCTTCATCACGCGGGAGGTGGGCCACGTCAACAGCACCTGGGAGCAGCGCGAGGACCAGCTCACCAGCCAGCTGCAAGGGATCACCCGCCTGGTGGGCCACCAGGCCTCGCTGCTGGGCGCCGGCGAGCGGCGGCTGGCCCAGCTCAAGGGCGAGCTGGCCTCCCTGAAGCGCCGGCTGACGGGCGAGATGCAGGGCTGCGTCACGACGGCGCTGGGCGTCCAGCGGGAGGTCAAGGAGGTGGATAGCCGGGTGAGCCAGGTGGAGGGCCAGTGCGGCGGCCTGTCGGAGCTGGCCGACCACCTGGAGAAGATCCGGGCGGAGCTGGAGAGGCACTCGGACTCGTACCTGGCGCGGGTGAACTCGGAGCTGGCCCAGCACTCGGAGCAGCTCGCCGAGCTGAAGGGGGAGGTGAAGGACTGCGCCAAGAGATCGGACCAGTAGCGTCTGTCACAATAAGCTTACGGAAAAGGACGAAACGAAAAACTGTGTGCGCGTGCTTCTCGCACGCCCCCCCGAGTGACTTGTGATTGATTTAACCACTTAAAGGAATAGTTCACCTAAGAAATTACCTATTTTCTATCAATTACACACCCCATGAAGCCTTGAATTTCGATATGTTTTAGCTTTTGTCGCATTCCTAAGCCAATCATTTGATGACCATGTGTATTTCGGTTAGGAGACACAAAGAGTCTCCTTCGCGTCTCCTACCAGATGCATTAGCCGGTAGGAGATGGTAATCAAATTATTGTCTCAGGAATGCGACAAAAACTTAAAAATGTCCATGAATTCAGGCTTCATGGGGTGTGTAATTGATAGAAAATAAGTATTTTTTGGGGTGAACTACTCCTTTAAACCCCATTATGGTTGACCAGAGTCCCTCAGGGCTCTATGCCTAGTGTCTTTTCTCTTTTCTGTTATTGTGGGGAAAGATTTTGCTGAAATTAGCCGCTGCAGCGTGTTGTAAGCTTGTCGATCTGCTATTTTACCGCAAAAGCTTCCCCCACAATTCAGATGCTGGGGTTTAAGTGGTTAAACTCCTTCCCGTGGTGGTGGCACAGGCTTGAAAATAGCTGTGAACCACAACCTTGTGACAACATTGCGAAACACGACCCTGTCGTGAGTTTGTGGATCGCTATTTTCGACACTACAGCAACACCACCGCGTGATGGAGCATAAATCGGGGCTTTATTTCTTCTCATAGCTACAGACCGGTTAGCGTCCGTAGCTACGGATCGAAACATCTAAACTGTGCGTGTGCTTCCTCTTCTCGCCTGGCTCGTGCGACATGCAGTGCGTTCACACCAAATGCGTTTCTAGACGCGCCACACTGCCCCCTATATGCTCCAACCAGAGGGTGCAGCTGTATGATGTGTCACAGTTACGTATGGCTCGCACGACAGGTGTTCGTTTTTGTTTTTCCGGAAAAATGTAACGGAAGAAATACACACTATCTAATTTTATAGCTAAAATACAGTTTTAGTGTACTGTACATGTGTTTATCATTTTTCTGACAACATTTGAGGTGAGAAAAAGGTCAATTTTGATCGTGGCCACATCATGTGGCCACATCATGGCATGTCTCCATTGAAAACCAATCGGATCCGTTGACTTGACGAACGTCAACGCATTTGGTGTGAACGTAGTATTCTGCTTTATTTATACTCCGTTGTCATGGCGGTGCGGCACTGCGGAAACAGCCGCTCCGCAAGCTCATGACGTCACAGAACGTCACGCCGTGAGCTTGTGGAACGTCTATTTCCGCCACACAAACGCCACACATGTGACGGACTATAAATCAGACTTTCCTCTCTTCCGTCCCGTCACCTGTGCCAGACACGAATGGACTGAACTGGAGCGTGTGAGTCATTTCCCATCACCCTCTTCTCGGCATAGCGCCCCCTGGTGTACAGGGGGTTTCAGCTCAGTGGAGGAGGGAGATGAGGATAGAGACAGAGACAAACATGAGAGTTCTGAGACACACCTATTGGTTGTATAGCTGGACAATATTTTCCCTTTTTTTTTCTCTATAGGGCATTTGTTTTTGTTTATTTTTTTTTATGTTTTCCCCCTGTCTCTCTTTTTGACCGTGATTGTTTTGTTCTCACAACAATAACACCGTTTTTGTTTAACTTATATGAAGTGACTGCATTGTTATGTTATATTGTTTGTATTAGAGTTGCTTGTGTAAAAAAAACAAAAAAAAAACAATAACAAAGCAAATGGTATTGGACTAATATGCTGCTACGGGTTTCTACTGGCAAGCACATTGTTGACGCCCTGTCTGTGTGTGTGTGTGTGTGTGTGTGTGTGTGTGTGTGTGTGTGTGTGTGTGTGTGTGTGTGTGTGTGTGTGTGTGTGTGTGTGTGTGTGTGTGTGTGTGTGTGTGTGTGTGTGTGTGTGTGTGTGTGTGTGTGTGGACTCTTTTGTCTGATCCTTTATGAATACTGTGTCATTATGGTGCTATTCTTTTGTAAACAAATGTTTCAAACTAAAAAAAAGAAATATATGTATTTCTCTTTTGACTATTGTTTAAATTTCCTGATGTACTGTATTCCCCTTCACATAAAAAGCCCTTCGCCCTTTTCCAACCTTATCTTGGTCCTCACTAATGCTCATTATTAAGATGGAACCATTTACAGTATGTCACACTCACTCGGCTGAGCTTTTAAATGTGATCATTTAAAACAAGATTTAAACCGTATCTATATTGTATTAATGCAAGAACAATGGCTTCTAATTTTAAGATAAATGGTGCAGTTTCTATTAGCTTGGAATCCCGATCGATCGACGATGTCATTGGTGGTCTGAACTCTGAACTGTCCTATAAGCCACCAATGAGAACACTAGAGTGAGTAGACAGAAATTATATCATCTTATAATGAACATTAATTATTATTTTAGTGAAGACCAATTATATGAAGGCTATAGTCTATACACGTAATTTCCACCTGCCGTCTGTCCAGGCTATGGCACTGCAACCACGACTACAGAGGAACGTTCACAAAAACGGTAATAAACAGCTTAAAATGGGGCCAAAATGTCCAGTCAATTTGGGGATAAACAAGAAATTGAAGGGTATACATTTAGGTCTGAAAATGATGTACCGTGCATTGATTGATTGAATAATTTATTAGTCAGAAATGTAAACAGCGCGAGGTACAGTAAGAGAGTAAAGCTAAAAGGATCAAACAAAAAGGTCCTGCATGGGACTTGTTTCCATTGTGGTCCTAAAGCATGTTCAAATCATACATACTTTACATTATATGCAACCATTTTCGAAAGCATACGTTTATTCTTCAGTTTTTTCTACATTTTGGAGGGGGGGGAAACTGCGCTGGTAAATACCTAGTGTGTTCACACACTCACTGGACCGGTATCCGGATAGGATAGGATAGGATAGGAGGATAAGGTTTAAAAGTGGGTGTTAATGATCCTTTACGTTCCTAACTTCACCAGCAGGGGGCAGTACACACATCTTAAACAGCACAAAACAGAAGGTAACTGCAGAAAGGAGTGACTAGGAGAGACTATGTTTGTGTGCCTCAGGGAGAGAAAAAAATGACAGACTTTCAGGCCCTGGATTACATAATACTGCCCTTCCTTATCCACAACACACACACAAGCAGTCATAACATAAAATAAGGAAAATTAGAGGTGTTCCTTTTTTGGAAGTCCGTGCAAAACATCTGGCAGAGATTCTGACCAAACGCACAATGACGATGGTTTACCTCAAAATGATGAAACGGATCATTTGAAGAAGTTAATGGCCCGCTATGGCTCTTGTTTTTCTCTCCGTGTGTGTTATCATCATCATCATCATCATCATCATCATCATCATCAGGGCTGCTTCATCAACCACAGTGAAAGGCAGTAAACAGGAGACAGTGAGTCAGCCAGTCCATAGTTAGGGCCAGTGGTGCAAGAAGTATAACCGTTGCTGTCCAGCAGAAACCCCTTATCTCCATTGTTTTACTTTTTGTCGTAAATTAACGCCCTACTTGATCATACTACAGAATCACACAAAAGCAGCAAAAGTAGCAGATTCACAAGCTCGAAACGCGGGGTGGAGCGGCGAGTTTTGAGCTTGTAGATCTGCTACTTTTGAATTTGAATCCTGAAAAGTAACAGTTTTGGACACATGAGGTTTCTACCCAGCAGAGACGATACTCACAGACACCATGTAGAAATACTCAAAGATTACAAGTAAAAGTCTGCAGCATTCAACATTTTACTATGTTGAATGCTGTATTTCCATCAAAAAAATTGTTCCAAAAGTAAAAGTAGGCTACTTATCATCCAGAATGTCCCACTTCACAAGTTTTCGAAATGTATAAATAGCCAATGTATAGTATTGGATTGCAGTGGTTCATGTATGTTTTGTAATAATCTAAATCTACAAGGTAACTAGGAGTGGAGGAGTAAAAAAAAAGTAGGCTACAATATTAGTGTAGTGGAGTAGAACTATTAAGTATCGAAAAAATTGAAATACTCAAGTAAACTCTGTACCTCAAAATTGTACTTAAGTACAGTACTTGAGTAAATCGTCTCTGTCGGATGAAAACCTCATACTGTATGTCCAAAACTGTTACTTTTCAGGATTCAAATTCAAAAACAGCAAAAGTATCAGATCTACAAGCTCAAAGCTTGTGGATCTGCTACTTTTGTGTGACACTGTAGTATGATCAAGTAGTATTAGGGAGTTAATTTACGAAAATATGGAGATAAGAGGTTTCGATATGTACTCAGTTACTTCCCACACTGGCCCGGCCTATAGTTAGTGCTGCACTTGTGTGTCTGCAGGACAGGTTTCTCCGAGCATCAGCAAATCTTTGGACCGGCTAACATCCCTCATTGATTAAAACTGGCTGACACTTTATAATGGAGTCCAGGAATCTAGGCTATCATTAGGCTACAGCACTCTCTGCTGCACAGTAGGCTGTGGCAAAGGCTTCGAAGAACTCTCTGCTGCACAGACAGTATAGGCTGTGGCAAAGGCTTCAAAGAACTCTCTGCTGCAGACAGCATGTAGTCTGTGGCAAAGGCTTCAAAGAACTCTCTGCTGCACAGACAGCATGTAGTCTGTGGCAAAGGCTTCAAAGAACTCTCTGCTGCACAGTCAACATAGGCTGTGACAAAGGCTTTGAAGAACCCTCTGCTGCATACAGCATAGGCTGTGGCAAAGGCTTCAAAGAACTCTCTGCTACACAGACACAGCAAGTAGGCTGTGGCAAAGGCTTCAAAGAACTCTTTGCTGCACAGACAACATGTAGTCTGTGTCAAAGGCTTCAAAAAACTCTCTGCGACAGCATAGGCTGTGGAAAAGGCTTCGAAGAAGTAGTCTGCTACAAGGGTTGGGAGCGATATGACTTCAAATCAATATTATTTCAAACGTCTGCCTTGAGTATGATTAATGAACGATTAAAAAGATCATTTGTGAAAATAGCAGATCTACAAGCTCACGTGAGCTTGTCGGCTATTTGGGATTTTTTTTGCACGCCACCTTTGTACTACGAAGTATGATACAGGTTAAAGTGGTTAATCAGACTAAACGATTAGTCGATTATTAAAAAAAGATCTATTAGCACTTTTATGTGTTGATTTGTTGATACAGTATATGAGAGGAAGGAAAGCGTTCTTCTCGATAATTCAATTAACCTACATGAGCAAGATTAAGTCGTTTTTTTGGTTCAAAATGTCGACCATACCAGAAACATGGACCTCTACAGCGACCTCCCTCGGGTCACAGACAAGGTCACAAAGAGAAGGATGAAGCTGGCTACATCAGGCACCCATGGAACTAGTGGCAAGTCACCTGACACTGTGGGAGCCAACGCAGGGCACAGCCAGGAAAGGCAAGAAGCGCACCACCTACTGTACGTAGATGCACTGCGGCGCGCCAGCTTAGCTGCAAGACCCTGATACAGGAGGGTGTGGAGGGAAATGATTCAGGAGTCCTGAGTTGGTGTTGGCTAGACCGCATCGCATCACATTATGTCAAGGACCCCAAAATTGATATGTATTTGACCTTAAAAACAAAAATATATATCCATATATTTTGTGACACGTTGTGAGATTGAAGATGGATTGGATATCTTCAGCTAGCCATGACATAGAATAGAGCTTAAGTGTTATAAACTGTTCGTTGATTTTGCTGTGGACCTCTAGGAACCCCCTAAAGGGACCCCTGGGGGTCCCCGGACCACATTTTGAGAACCAGTGGGCAGCAAGTACACAGCCTGATTTACATACTTTGTCGCTGGACGGAGTCACACGCCAAAAATAGCTGATCTACAAGCTCTGGGTTAATTCCCCAGGGGTATACTTGGTGTCTTGGTCCCCTCCTTTTTTCCCTCCACACCGAATCTTTTCACCAAAAAGTGCTACTTTGTTGACCAGGGTCCCCCATGTATCCATCCTTGGCCCTCTCCTTTTTCACCTTTACACTAAATTAAATATCCACCGAAAATAGCCGATCTACAAGCTAACAACAGTTTGCATCAGCTTGTAGATCTGCTGTTTTTCGCCGAATGTTCATCTACTTTCGTTGAATGTTCACCTATTTTGACATGCCCAGAATAGGGTTGTTTAAAAAAACTCATGAAATGGCTTCATTGCTAACTTATTTGCTAAGAAACAGAGGCGTGTTTTGCCTTAACCAATCACAGTCTCAGCCTACAGCCCCGTCCCCTCGGGCTATGGGATCGAGGGCTCTACACACACACATACTGTACACACACACACACACACACACAGTCCAAGTGCAACTGTTTTGTGTCACGTCATGGAGAGAGAGAGAAAGAGAGATATAGGCACTGCTGACGCACGTTTATGCACTGCATGGCTTATTTCTCACCTCAAATGTTTTCAGAATGATGCATCATTTTAATGTATTGTTTAAGTTCAAATAGGGTAATGCACCGTCTGGCCATAATCTTGAGTTGGATAAAGAATGTAGTGGCCCAAGAGTGTCTCCCTAATGAAAATCAGGTGTGAGTGGAGGAACACGAGCTATGGGAATCACACAGGTAAATGAAATCAAGATTCATGTATTCATAAGGGCTTGCCTATGTAATCACTCAGTACGTTTGCGTTTGACAAGAAGTAAGCCTACGTTTTTTTAAAGGACTTTTAGGGACTCATGACATAAAACACAAACATGGATTTTATTTTTTTTAAACTGCATCTTATGTGAAGAATATCCCAATAGGCTCTATGCACAGCAGCCATATTATCACTTCCTTCACAGGTGTTACCAATGATACTAATGAAGGCTCTGTTCCATTTAGTGTTGCACAGTGGTTTCCACGACCCCCATAACTCTGAGAGTGTACAAATGGAACCAAATGGACCCATTTGTACACTCTCAGAGTTACACACCCGTAAGGAGCCCATGAGGGTCCCTGGACCCCAACTTTAGACCCACTGGTGTAGCAGAGTGTTTCCAGTGAGCCAACATGCACAATATCAGCACCCTGACTCTGTTTAACCAGAATGGAACAGAGCCTTCATTAGTATCATTGGTAACACCTGTGAATTTCTTCATAATATGGCTGCTGTGAATAGAGCCTATTATGACCACTGATATGCTCTAAAAGTGTAAAAAAATATATATAATTTATTTTCTTACTTTAAGCATTGTTTTGAGAAGGCATATCGAGTTTCCATGGCAGTTTTCTGCCACCTGGATGAACGTGTGGCTCATCATTAATTAATATTCAGCCAGCTCGTTAGAAAATGGCCCGCGGCCCGCATCTCATTAACCTTTACACGGTGGATAATCTTTCTCTTTTTTATTGGCCAACGTCTTATAAATTTATAAGCACTAAAGTGGCCGTAGCGCTGGCTGACACGTCTGTGGCAGCCTGATAGACCCATAGTCACCGTGATCTGGAGAGGTGAGGGATTGCCAGACAGTAGGCTACGTATTAATTAGGTAAACGATTTTTCTTGCTAGAGTAAAAGTATCAATATCTCAATTACTCTCTTACTCATAGATCTATATCGTTGTTGTCGGGCAGAAATCTCTTACCTCCATATTTTTTCGTTAATTAGATCATATTACTTGATCATACTACAGCGTCACACAAAAGCATCAATAGTAGCAGATCTACAAGCTCGAAACGCGGCGCGAATCCACGTGTTTTGAGCTTGTCGATCTGCTACTCTTGCTGTTTTTGAATTTGAAGCCTGAAAAGTAACAGTTTTGGACATGTGAGGTTTCAACGCATTCACAAACACACACACACACGCATGTACAGTACGCACACACAATCAGAGCCTTCTATTGGAGAGTTGCGTCACTGAGGGGGCAGAAACAGCGTCGGTCACGTGGTTCATGTAAACTCAAAATAGTGACAAACGCTATAGACCCCAGTGCATTCTGTAAACTTCCGGTTCAGGGCTTTGTCACTATATATTTGCCTCCTCGGACTGGCCCGATGAAGTGAACGGAGGTGACGCAACTCTCCTTATGTGCCTCTGCACACAATCACTCACTTAATAATTGTTGTCAGGTGAAATGAAATAAAGCACCAAGTTAATTCAACCTTATTGATTAATTGATTGTCAGTGTCACTCAGTCACTTTACAGTTAATTGTGTGTATGTGCGCTGTTGATGTAGGTACATGCAAGTCAGTGTAGTACAGTCAGTCAGTGTGTGTGTGTGTGTGTGTGTGTGTGTGTGTGTGTGTGTGTGCGTGTGTGCGTGCGTGCGTGCGTGCGTGCGTGCGTGTGTGTGTGTACCAGCCCATGCCCAGGAGCCCATTGTCTCATAAAGTGCATATAGGAGTGGTCCTATAAATCTGTCTGTAGACTCATCTATTGTACTTCCATACGTTGTACTCACCACCCCCTTCTTTTCATTTCTCATTACATCAATGACGTTTGATCTCCCTCCTCCCCTCCCCTACACTCCCCCCTCTCCTCTCCTCCCCCCTCTCCCCTCCTCTCCAGACCTTTATCTCCACTGTCAGTCTTGCTCTCTCCTCTCCTCTCCTCTCCTCTCCTCTCCAGACCTTTATCTCCTCTCCTCTCCTCTCCAGACCTTTATCTCCACTGTCATTCTTGCTCCCTCCCCTCCCCCAGCAGCTGCTGTCATACTGCATTATATACATCCGTCCTCCCTTCTCCTATAACGTGACCCCCCCCTCTCTCCCTCTCCCTCTCCCTATATCCTATCCCCCTTCTCTGGCATTTTCTTTATTTCTACATCGTCGCTGTCAGGGCAGAAACCTTCTATCTCCATATAGGAGCAAAAATAGCAGATATATTAGCCTATACAAAACCGATGACAGATCTACAAGCTCACAGCACATCGCACCATGACACGTTGTGAGCTTGTATAGATCTCCTATTTTCATTGGAACACATGTGATTTTTTGTCCCTTCCATTTCCTCCAAAGCAACGGTTTCGGACATACATGGCTTCCAACCCGACAGCCACCATATCCTATCCCCCCTTTCCCTGACATATTTTTTTTATTTCTATATCTAACCTTGTGGTTTTCATTAGCTTGTAATTATTCCATCCTGTTCATGGTTTAGACGTTTTCACAACACACAGTATGTGCTGATGTTGAACAGGATGGCTGCTCTGCTGACAGAGCTTTATGGCGCTAGACTAAAAAGCCCATTCCTCCTCTCTGTTACAGCCTCTGACTCCATGTGCATACCGTTGCTGTCCAGCAGAAACCTCTTATCTCCAGAACGGTTACTTTTTTTGCAGGAAAATGGAACAAAAACGTTTAGAGATCCTATATTGAAATTGGCTAGTAGGAGGGCCGGCGGGCGGGCGGACCTCGACCACGTCACTATGACACATACATAACCATAAACAAACCCAATACGCCCATATATAGACATATAATGGAGATCCGGTTGTCCAGAGCCACAGATCCAATCGCTATGTGCGTGGGACCGATCCACTTCAAACTCGGCGCTCGCATCGGCAAGGACTTCCCGCATCTGCGTGGCGTAGTTGGCCGCCTTTTTAGGAGACCGGAATTGGGTTGGAGTCTATTCATTCCAATGGGAGAGTGAACTTGAACACAACTTCTGAATGATTCTTTATCCCCACGGTCAATTAACTGAATATTGGACCCAATTTCCACAAGCCACACAATATTCCAAAGATTTGAGACAAATCAGGAGAAAATCAACTTTATTATCGACCTTTCTCTGTCCCAGCAACATACTCTTGCGGGATCTAGCACCAGCAAACATAGTATGTTCGTGAGGTCTGCCGGCGCCCACTTAGAAAACCATTTGTATGCCATTTGTGTACCATTTCGCCTCTAGTGGCTCCAATTGGGAAGGCCTATCTTTCTATATCCACCGTCTTTGATGTAGTTGCATTCCAGTAATACGCTGGGGGCGTGCACTTTGGTGTCAGGAAGCAAATATCCTTACACTTGAATGTTATTTAACTATGAGAATGCATTGGGGGATTATGTGGTGGGCCTTTATATGTAGCACTGTATCATGGTGTTCATTTGGTGATTTATGTCGATATATGTATTTTGGTGTAACACCATGAGTGTGATGCCTATCTGTTCTGAACACACCCTTTCTTGAATTGAAAGGGTGGAAGGGGAGTGCACCGGAAGATTGGCATCAAAGGAATCAATGTGAAGAGGATATGAAAGGGTATCATGAGAAGAAAAGGAAAAGGAACGAGTTATGTAGCCCAGCAAACAGCAAAGCTTATATCAGGGATTGTCATAATTTAATGCATTCCCAAACAACAAATGAAAGATGTCTTGAGGATCAGGATGTTTGAGGATGGTAGCTTTGTGTCTTGCTTTCGACTAGCAGTCAAATTAAGGAAGGGCGTTAGTGGCTGGTTGCCTGTTTCTCTCCCGACCTGGCAACCTGGGGCTGCCATGCAGAGAGATAAGCAGCCCCAGCATTAGCTCGTTCTGTTATTAGCCGTTAGCTTCTCGGAGTTTTAGCGCCTGTTACATTATCATGGGACTCAACAATGAGTACTAGAAGCAAAAAAACAGACTTTGCATTTGTTGAAATAGGCGAATTTGGGCTATCCAGCATCCTACTATCATGGCAACGGTGGGGGTCGATAGGGGGATTTGTGGAGTCACGCGATTTTCATTTCTACGTCGGTAAGTGATTTGACGCACATCAAACATAACACTTAAAATGACCGGATTTCTCCTTTAATATGTTTTCACATGTAATGTAACCCTTATTAATTGAACGATATTCGCACAGCATATGGGCACTTTGGGTATTGGCACTTTATTAATTTGCACCGTTGTATTTTGCACAGTCCTGATTTTATTGTTGATTGAATACATTTTAACGGAACATTTAATTGTGTTTCCTATCTTGTTGAGCTGTCCACTCAGCTAATTAGTTCCACTTGGGGACAGAAATGTTAGTGGTAATCAGGATGGGCAGATCGATGCAATGTGTATAATAGGAATGAGTGCCATAGAGACTTAAGTGCAATATGTATAAGTGTAAGATATGTAATGTTGAGTGGCGATTGGAAGCTTAACTATTAGGCTACTGTTCAAGTTGTGCTATTCTGTCCAGTATAATTGGGCTGGACCAAGTCAGGATGGCAAAGGGGGATTGTGATGCGTTTTAGAGTTGCTTATGGTTTTTGGAGTAGTGAGGATTTTGTAGTCCAGCGAGACTTTTAATATACTTTTGGGGGTTTAAGTATTCATAGTGTATTTATGTATGTATTGTATGTTCGTGTTTTTATTGTATGCTCTATTTATGGTATGCTAGATTTAAAATGCACCCCTTTGAATGGTATAGTCCAGGCTGGCTCATTAGCTCAGCTGAGCATAAAAGGCTTCCATTTGCCAGTTTAATGAGGGCTGTTGAGGGTGAAGAGCTGCAGGTGTTGTTCTTGAACTGTTTGTATTGTCTATGGTGAATACATCCACCTTCTGGTTGCAATCTACTACATGGCTCTGTACTGATTCCAGCCACTAATACGGTCCTCCTCACAGTCTGCTAGAGTCAGGCCATGCGGGCAAGCACCACTCAGGTGCTTCTGTTGTCAGGAAGCTGGGCATGTTGCTGCGGTGTGCAGAGGAGTCAGTAAATGTGGGAGGTGTGGAAAGGCAGAATGCATTGGAAGGAAATGTGAGGAAGCACCAAGTACCAGCAAAGTGTATTCATTGTGAAGGAAACCAGCGTGCACTCTGCCCTAAAATGATGAACGCATCTGTGTGTCATTTTTTGATTTCTTTGGGCTATTCAAAAATAGCAGATCTACAAGCTCATAGCGGCTTGTAGATCTGCTATTTTAGAAAATTCATGAACATTTGTGCCAATATTTTAATTTATTTATTTTAAGACATTTTGTAACTCAAATCTTTGCTTCTGGGGGGGGGGGACTAAATATTTTACAAATGTTCGCTTTATTTATATATATATATATATATATTCAAAGACTTGCACAAATTTGCAAGATTTTTCAAAAAAATCAGATCTACAAGCTCATGGCGCGGCACTCGGTGCCGCACTGTGAGCTTGTATGTCTGCTATTTTCTTAATAGCCCAAATAAATCTTAAAATGACAGATGATGCTTTCCCGGTCTTGCAGAGTTAAGGAAACTATAATGTGACGATCAGGAAAGGAAAGAGAATGTCTTATCCTGAAGCTGTGATGACACTGGATGGGAATGAAACGGTATGAACCAGAGGAATAACTGGATAATCGAGCTGAACCAAACATCTGTGACAAAAAGTGATTCCTGGCGTAGCAATGGTCAAAAACTGCTGTGGAAATTCCACGAAAATCTGAGAGGATAAAGATTGTGCTTGATGCAGCCTATGAACTAGAGATTGGGGGGGCTCTATCTCTCTATCCACGGGTTTCCAAAGTTTGACCCTGCTGGCCATCACTGACACAACCGATGTAGAAGACGGCTCATGGTAGGAACCTTGTTTGGTTGTTTTTCTTTGCTGCTGCTGCTTGTGTTAGTATGCTGTGTGTATACTACTGTGTATGTGATTCAAGCTGTTGTACTAATTGCTGTCATGTTGGGACCCAATGACTGGGTGGCAATGCTCAGTGACTGTTTCTGGCTCTGGAACTGAATGCTGATGTGATGTGAATCTACAGTTTGTATGCTGTGTTGTGTTGTCTATGCTGTCACTTCAATTATCCTGTGTGTGAGTCTGTGATTCCCTTTTAAGTTCAAGCTAGAGGTTTTGGGCTTTGATATAACAGCCATACATTTCAAATGTGCATTTGAAGACTGATGTGGATCTGCAGTATGTGTGTTGTGTTGCGGATCTCGTTGAAGGTTGTGAGTTGTGACTGGGTGCATATTGTTGGTTCATGCAGTATGATTGGCTTGGCAACAGCTCTGTCTAGGCCTTTTCCTGTAAGACCTCTTGTACCCTCAACAGGGGGTCCGGGACCCCTAGGGGGTCCTCAGAGTTACTACAGGGGGTCCGCCAAATCTTTGTGTGATATGATTTTTTTAAAATATTAACCACTTGAACCCTAGCATCCCATTTCTGAGGAGAACTATAGCCAAAAATAGCAGATCTACAAGCTCACAACGCCTCGCGCTGCGAGGCGTTGTGAGCTTGTAGATCGGCTATTTTTAGCAAAGAGTTATAGATGTGTATAGAGAAAAAAGAGCAGCAAAAGTTTATCTGAATTTTATACAATATAGAGGGGGTCCCTGCTTCATCTCTCTCTCAGCTAGGGGGTCCTTGGCCTGAAAACGTTGAAGACCCCTGTACTAGGGAGTAGGGACAGTACATTGAATTACTACCTCTACCACTCTAACATTTATACAAAGTGTGAATGTTAGAATGACAAAGCCACCAGCACGATATGACTCAGACATATCGGTTTATCGATTGGTGGTGTGACGTAAGTGTGAGGGTCGCGTATAGCGGGCCCGAACCTCTAGTTCAGTTAAATGGACACTCAGGATGTGAAAGTGTACTTTGAAGAGCAGATATGGGATGACTGACAGTACAGTACCCTCCTCCCTGTGTTTGTTGCATCACTCGCACCCCTCTGACAGGAGGGAAGTCACAACTAACACACACACACACACACACACACACACACACACACACACACACACACACACACACACACACACACACACACACACACACACACACACACACACACACACACACACACACACACACACACACTACAAGCTCACAATTTCACATTAAACCATAGGCTACTTAGTTGACCAGGGTCCCCCATGGATCTATCCTTGGCCCTCTCCTTTTTCACACTAAATTAAATATCCACCGAAAATAGCCGATCTACAAGCTAACAACAGTTTGCGTCAGCTTGTAGATCTGCTGTTTTTTGTCGAATGTTCATCTACTTTTGTTGAATGTTCTCCTATTTTGACATGCCCAGAATAGGGTTGTTTAAAAAAACTCTATTGCTAACTTATTTGTTAAGAAACAGAGGCGTGTTTTCCCTTAACCAATCACAGTCTCAGCCTACAGCCCCGTCCCCTCGGGCTATAGGACCAAGGGCTCTACACACACACACACACACACACACACACACACACACACACACACACACACACACACACACACACACACACACACACACACACACACACACACACATACTGTACACACACACACACACACACACACACACACACACACACACACACACACACACACACACACACACACACACACACTGTACACACACACACACACACACACACACACACACACACACACACACACACACACACACACACACACGGCGTGACACAGATGTGACTTGAAGCCCCAGGGCCAGCCAGGGAGCATCTGGATGCTTTCCTCACCCTCCCTGGGGAAGCTGTGAGACACACAGGGCTGTCCCCATAACGGTGGTGACCATGGGCAGGACAGCAGTGCAGAGAGGGGACACACAGGATGAGGACGATGGTAACATGACGTGACAGGTGACAGACAGGGAATGGAAGCGCCGGAAGAAGAGAGGCTCACACCTAACAGCACCGCAGAGATTTTTAACCGTGGTGGAAAGCTACATGCATTTACTCAAGTATTGTACTTAACCCATTAAGATCTGTGGCTGATTCTACAAAATGTCTTCTGAATCCTAACAGTTTTCTGAAAAACTATGGTTTCTATATCAGTGTTTCTCAAACATTTTCACATTAAGGATTACCCAAAATGATATGTATTTGGCCATGCACGAACCCCCTTCTCAAAATATTTTGTTCCAGGGACCCCCCCAGAAGCAAAGATTTGAGTTACAAATGTTCGCTTTAAAAATATATATATTCAAAGATTTGCACACATTGATGGGCAAGCTCATAGTGCGGCACTCGGTGCCGCGCTATGAGCTTGTAGATCTGCTATTTTTTAATGGCCAAAGAAATCAAAAATGATTTCTTTGACTATTAAAAAGCCATAATGGGTTATGTACCATTTTAACATACTTTTTATTTTTTGGAAATATTTACTTTCAGTCAGAGTTCGGAGTTACATATGTGAGGGGACTTAATTTGTTTGAATATTTAATTTTAAAAGAAAAAAAACCCTCTCTCTCACACTTATGCCAGTGAGCCAGTGATCACCCTCTCCTGTGCACTTCCAATGTTGGCACCCGTGACTAAGGTTTCCTACCCCTGCACTAAAGCAATAGCTTTAGGGGACGGTCATAGCTGAATGGTTAGTGAGCCTGCCTAGGACTCCCAGAGGTCCCAGGTGCGATTCCAGCTCTCAGCAATGTGTCAAAGTGTCGCTGAGCAAGACACCTAACCCCTAACTGCTCCCCCCTCTGTGCTCCTCTGTGGGCAGCACTCAGCTGGCTGAAGCTGAAAACAACAGTTCCCCTCGTGGGAATAAAAACATCTTAATTATTAGCCAAAAGTGGAATTCCCCCCAAATAGTGTACTTTTTACTAATTATGCTGTAGTGCAGATTTAGATAATTATTACAAAACATACATTAAACTCTTAAGCCCTATTTTGTACTACAAGCTCACAACGTGAGAAACAAATTACGAACAAAAGGTTTCAGATATATATGTAGAAGATATATGGTATTGCTACTTTTACTTTAAAGGGATAGTTCACCCAAAAAAATACTTATTTTCTATCAATTATACACCCAGTGAACCCTTGAATTCATGGAGATTTTTTTGTTTTTGTCTCATTCCTAAGCCAATAATTTGATGACCGGCGGAAAGATGCTAATGTCTCCAGTAGGAGACTCAAAGTTGACACTTTGTGTCTCCTACCAGAGCCGCCGCCGGTCATCAAATTATTGGCTTAGGAATGCGGAAAAAAAAGAAAAAAAAACATGAATTCAAGTCTCCATGGGTTGTGTAATCGATAGAAATAAGGCCATTTTGGGGGTGAACTATCCCTTTAAGTAAAACAAAATCAAAGTATTTCTTCCTCTTGGCAATGAGACACAGAGGGCTGTCCCCCCCTTGGTGACCAGGACAGCACAGGGGACACAGGACACACACACACACAGCATGGGGACAGAAACAGGACCTGACATGTGCCAGAGAGATAGACAGACGAGGCGCTCACACCTCACACCTTAGAGATTCCACTCAACTCCCCCATAATGTGCTGCTGTCAACGGTCTCAAAGGGCCATACAGGCCCCACATTTAGCAACGGAAGCAAAACAACTCAGCCTGTCCTTTTAGTCCCTTAATCCGTTAAGACCGGGAATACATCTGTGTCATTTTATAGATTTCTTTGGCTATTAAAAAAATAGCAGATATACAAGCTCATAGCGTGGTGTGAGTGCCGCGCTGCGAGCTTGTAGATCTGCTATTTTTTGAGAAATTGTGGACCATTTGTGCTAATCTTTGAATATATATTTTAAAGGGAACATTTGTAACTCAAATCTTTGCTTCTGGGGGGTCCCTGGAAGAAAAACATTTTTGAGATGGGGACCAAATACATATAATGTTGGGGGTCCTTCACATGAAAACGTTTGAGAACCACTGATATTATAGCAACATTATGTTTTTTCAAAAAACTGTTTAAAATATTTTGTTCCAGTGACCCCCAGAAGCAAAGATTTGAGTTGCAAATGTCAGCTTTTAAAAAATATATATATTCAAAGATTTGCAACAAACTTTCATGATTTCTCAAAAAATAGCAGATCTACAAGCTCATAGTGCCGCGCTTTGGCTATTTTTGAATAGCCAAAGAAATCTTATATGGCACAGATGCGTTCCTGGTCTTAATGGGTTAAGAACTTGAACCCTAGCGCAGTGGTTCTCAAACGTTCTTGGCGTTCTGCACCGCTTTCCCTGATTTCTGAACCCAAGCACCCCCTTTCACCCAACTATAACATTCTGCTTAGAAAACTGCAAGAGAAAACAAACCATATAGCTCAACAAGATCTTTGTACAGGATCTCCTCTCTGGTCAGTAAGAAGAATACATTGAGGACTCTTAACAGGAGCACTCATCCAAAAAAGTCAATTCGACTACGCATGCACCTCATGGTAGCACCACACAGGTCTTAGAGACAAGGCTCCAGACATCCCAAAACAAACTGGTAAGGCTACTTCTTGGCCTTACATCTACAACTCATCTAACCCCTGCTCACTTTGCAAGGGCAACTTGCAATGGGCCTGGTCTACAAGATGCTGTACATATCTACACCACAA
>NC_139947.1:10221174-10266174 GCF_963454915.1 Gymnoscopelus microlampas | reverse complement strand
CAAAACGCCCCGATTTTACGACATGAAGAACCGGTATGCGTCCAAAAAAAAGCTTGGAGAAGAGTTTCCCACACACACACACACACACACACACACACACACACACACACACGCACACACACTTACTTGCAAACCCAACTGTGTCTTTCGTGTATTCCGTTCCGTAATGGTACAATCTTTGTTAAGTAGGCTAGTAGCCTACATGAATGACAGATTATGACACCAATCACAGCGCCATCAATGGAATACGTTTGTATACTAAATTATTTAACCCATACCGAGTTACACTAAAATAAAGCAGTCATTCCCTGTGAGACTCGGGCGGGCTGCAGTGAGCCCCATGCTGCCACGTTAATGAGAGATAGCCTGGAGAGGCACTCATAATCTGAACGTGTATGGAGTGATTGATGAATGATTGCATAATAAACATTAATAGATGAAGGCTGGTGTGTGTTGGGAGGGTTAAATATCCGATCGCCCGGTGGCACTGCAAATAAATCCACAGCATGAAGAATCACCTGTGCGGCACAGGTTTGGAGTGTCGGGTTTATATCCTTAACCCAGGTTGTACACTCCATAGGACACGCACGCTACTGTAATTTTGGAGAGCTCACTGTCCAAAAAAGATTACAGCGGCGCGGCCGCCCCGACTCCCGAAAATGCTCTCGCATAAGCGCTCGTATATTTTGAAAATAGCCAAATGCAGCCAGTTCTGCAATCTTATATGAATGACTGTTAAAGCAGTTTGTTTAAATGAGTTTATAAAATGTTATATTTTCACAGGGATTATTTATTAGTGTCATAGTGTGTTAGATATACATTTTGGAGTGGATACATGTGTCCAGATGCCTGTCAGATGGTCAGACAATGCTGCTCCGCAGCTCAGACTAGGATGGAACAAACGGGTGTAGCCAAAGTCAACAACTGCCTCAGACCTGACGTGAGATCTGAGCGGGCCGTACGTTAATGTCAAAGTCAGGATATATTGATAAATGCCAAAAGTTGCGGTGATCTCACCATACGGCCATTATTTGGTCTACACCACGTTGATAAATGAGGGCCATTGACTTTTTTGATTGATCCTTTTAGCTTTAATGTCTTACTGTACTATGTGCTGTTTACATTTCTGACTACTTAAATCAATCATAAGATAATCCACCACTGTTTATTTGGCGCTCACTCATACAGGTACAAGCAGTGAAATATAGGTGTGGCAAGACTGTGCTAACAACAGCTAATACAATATACACACGATAAGAACAGAACAATACTAACTGTAATGAAATAAAAAGAACAAGGAAATACTATAAGATGAAATAAGATGACATAAACATTCTAAATGGTCCAAGTATATTTCCTGTTCAGTGGTGAAAGAAGTACTCAGATTTTTAAGTAAAAGTAGCAATGCCACAATAAAAGAATACTCTTACAAGTAAAAAGCATTACAAATTTGACTTGGGTTAAGGTACAAAAAGCATCAAAATATGTACGAAAGTAGAAAATACTCACCTTTTTTGCTAAATTTGTCATTTGTCGAAAATAGCAGATGTAGGCCTATACAAGATCACAATGCAATTTTTTTTGCAGTAGAAAACAGGGCTGAAGTGGTTAATGCTTGTTTTGCAGTGGTGGACAGTAACGGAGTAAATGTACTTGAGTACTTTACTTGAGTACAGGTTCTTTCCACCAGTGTCTCCTGTAGTGTTTGTGATTATCAGTTGCTGACAGGAAATCAACTTGGACCCAAGCTGTTCCGCCTAGCAACCAAATGCCAGTGACAGCATAGAGCAAGTGGTTCTCAAACTTTTTCATTCCAAGGACCCCCAAATTAATATGTATTTGGCTGCGGACCCCCATCTGAAAATATATTGTGCCAGGGACCCCCAGAAGAGAAGATTAATGTAAAAAACTGAAAAATAAAACAAATCCAAAATTATTAAAAATGTTTCAAACATTTAAAAACATTTTAATAATAAAAAAATAAAAATAAATAGCATATACAAGCTTGCAGCGTGGCACAAAGTGATGCGCTGTGAGCTTGTATATCTGCTATTTTTAATAGCCAACATATACATGGATAAAGTGGTTAAAAGGATTGTGATGCTGTATTGTTGTACTGTAGAGGATGCACACAAAGCTAAGGATGGATGAAAGCTAATGGCCTGTCTGTCTGTTTGATGCTGTCTGTCTGTCTGTTTGATGCTGTCTTTGTATGTTACTGACACTGCACTTTGCTGTAGATGGAGCCATGATGACTGGCACTGTGGCCTGCCCTGTTATTACTATACTTGTGAGGACATCAACATTTTAGGATGGCAATTGAATCCATTCAATCCGGGAACGCATTTGTGTCACTTTAGATTTCTTTGGCTATTCAAAAAAATAACAGATATCATATACAAGCTCGGCTACGAGCTTGTATATCAGCTATTTTTTAGAAAAATCGTGAAAATGTGTGCAAATCTTTGAATATATATATATTTTTTAAGTGAACAAACTCAAATCTTCACTTCTAGGGGTCCCTGGAACAAAACATTTTGAGATGGGGGTCCGCGGCCAAATGCATATCTAAATCCTAGTATGTTGCTATATATCAGTGGTACTCCAACTTTTTCATGTCAAGGACCTCCAAAATGATATGTATTTGGCCACGGACCCCAATCTCAAAATATGTTGTTCCAGGGACCCCCAGGAGCACAGATCGGAATAAAAACTGTTCGCTTTACTGTATATATTATATTCAAAGATTTTTCAAAACATATAGCAGATCTACAAGCTCATAGTGCTATATAGATCTGCTATTTTTGAATGGCCAAAAAAATAAAACACAGATGAGTGAGATGACACAGATGCGTTCCCGGTCTTAATGGATTAATAATGCATTTTTTTATCATTTTTTTAAAATGTTTTTTTGCCTTAAACTCTAAAGCAGAAATGTGCCGATCCACAAGCTCACAACAACGCGATGCGGTCTGAGCTTGTACATTCGGCCATTTTCGACATGCACAACATTGGCATGCAAAACACTCGAAAAACCTGAAAAGATCACTCACTTTGATCTTGCCATATGTGTGTTCAGTGGTTAGCTCATACAAGGCCCATGAGGTAGCTGCTTGGCATTTCTTCTGAAAGAAATGACTTGATCTTTCTGGTCAGATTTAAAAGTGATCTAAGGTCCAGGATCTGGCAAACAAATCCAGACTCTTAACTTAACTACATGAACCATAGCGTCCTTATTCTCAGGCGAACATTTGGCAAAAATAGCATATCTACAAGTTCACAATGCGTCGCAATTTTCGACAAAGATATTTGGCGTAGAGGGAAAAGGGAGGGGGGCCTGTATAGACCCCTGGGGGACCTTGCCCCATTAAGGATTGATTGATTGATTGATTGATGTTTTGCAGAGGCATACTGAAAAATGTAATCAATAATAAATACAGTCATACAATTTCAACGTGCCAGAGGAGTAAAACATCAAAGAACAACATGGTGTAGTGAGAAAAGGAACCTGTTACAACTCAACTAATAGATGCCTTAGGTCCGGCTGCTATTCAGACAGCTCTTTGTGGAGGACTTGAAGTTAACAATGGAGAGAATAGACTTAAGGCTTGAAGCCATTCTACATAACATGCTGCAGAGAATAAGAAACAAGTCCATACAGCTTCAATCCGCTTGTATAGGGTTTAAAGTGCTGCTGAGATACACTTGACCTCGTTGACACACTAACTTCTTTTGGAAGCCATGATGACACTTGTGTATACGCTTCAACTTGTTTGCGCAGGCTTCTCGTACGGCCCTCCCATTAGGTCTGTCTCATTCCCGACACTCGACGTTTCCTGCTCTGACTGCAGCGGTAATGACATAATGACATTACGGGCTGCTTGTCAGAGCCGTTTGGACAAGCGGTCGAATGCCACATAGGGCTGGAGAGAGAGAGAGAGAGAGAGAGAGCTGCCGTGTGATTCATATTGCATGTGAAGTGACCTCTTGTCTTGGTCAAAGCCACACTCATTCTATCTGTTCTAAACCTGTGTCCAGATTTGTTACTTTAGGTCAGTGGTTCTCAACCTGTGGTTCTGGACCCCCGGGGGGTCCCCGCATGATTTGGGGGGGTCAGATGACAGTGAAGTGAAAATGTAAGGAATTGTAAGACCCTTTTAATACCTAAAAAATAAAGAAAAGAAAGAGACCATTACTGCATCAAAAGTAGCCTAATCAACAAACTATACTATAAAAACTGTTCAAACATTGGCCAAATAATCTAAGGAAGAACTTGTTAAAATAGCTGATCTACAATATCACAATGCTCAGGCGTTGTGAGCTTGTAGATCAGCTATTTTCACAATATTTATCTGTGGAACCGACTCCCAGTCAAACTAAATTGAATGCCTCAACTCCTACATTCCAGTGCTTATCAGGGTCCCCAGTTCATATAAATGATTGTTTTGGGGGGTCCCCAGTTCAAATATAATTATTTTGGGGGGTCGCGGCCTGAAAAGGTTGAGAACCACTGACTTAGGTAAAAGTAGCAAATATACCCACAATGTAGAAATACTCAGTATAAAATGATTAACTTATTAACAAACGTTTTCAAATAATTGTATAGTGGAGTACAATATTTGCCTCTGAGAAGTAGTGGAGCAGAAGCTATGGTATCGGAAAAATCGAAAGGCACCTCAAAAAGTACTTGAATAAATGTTACATTCCACCGCTCTCTTGGACAAGCGGTTGAAACACCACAGGACTGAGAGCTTGTTGTAATTCATTGCATCTTAAGTGACCTCTGGTCAAAGCCACCCATTCTGCCCCCCCTGTGTGTGTGTCTGTCCACCATGCTGCCTGCCTTTCCACCATGCTGCCTGCCTCTCCACGCTGTCAATGGCTCTGGACGTCTCCAACTAACTGGACGTCCCCAACAAACGGCGTCTTTGTCTCTGGCTCAGGATGTGTGCACCACACACGTGCGTGCGTGCGTGCGTGCGTGCGTGCGTGCGTGCGTGCGTGCGTACGCGCACACACACACACACACACACACACACACACACACACACACACACACACACACACACACACACACACACACACACACACACACACACACACACACACACACACACACACACACACACAGTATTTCTAGTTTTCAGTACTTTTACTTCTACTCCACTACATCTCAGAGGCAAATATTGTACTTTCACTCCACTACAATTATTTGAAAACTGTAGTTGCTAGTTACTTTGTAGATTTTGATTATTACAAAGCATACATTGACCACTTCTAGCCCTATATACATTTCGGCCATTTGAAAATAGCAGCTTGTAGATCTGCTATTTTCAAAATTCTTGAAAAATCGTGAAATGGGACATTCTGCTTAATGAGTACTTTTACTCTTGGTACTTTATGTACATTTTGATGCCAATACTTTTGTACTCTTACTCAAGTACATTTAGAATACCGGACTTTTACTTGTAACAGAGTATTCTACATTTTAGAATTGATACTTTTACTTAAGTAAAACATTTGATTACTTTTTCCACCACTGCGCGCACACACACACACACACACACACACACACACACACACACACACACACACACACACACACACACACACACACACACATGCGCGCTTCGCCAGCTGTCAGCTGAGTTGTGTGTGTGACATAACGGCATGATGCCACATGTACAACAGTGTTAGTGTCTGTGTTTGTCCAGGAGTGGTTAAGAGGCAACGTGTTGCTATCCATTTCTATGTCTCTGTCCCTGATGATGATGATGACGATGATGAAGGCACAGACACAGCCTTGCTCTCTGAAGCAGAGAGAACACTGGCCTTCACTGTGACATCCACACTGTTAATAGAGGTGAAACCTCTTATCTCCATATTTCAACGTTTTGTGTTGTTTTTTTCTCGTAAATTTGAGCTTGTAGATCTGCTGCTTTTGAATTTGAATCCTGAAAAGTAACAGTTTTGGACATATGAGGTTTCCACCCGACAGAGACATAATTGAAGTGCTATATAAAAAAAACAGAGAGGAGATAATTAAATGAGCCACCTAGTGCCCTTGTTCTGTGGCGAACATTAGGTGAAAATTGCAGATCTACATATTGCAACCTTCCGTGTTTTGCGAGCTTGTTTTTGGCAAAGAGATTTGTTGTAGGCCAGAAAAGGATGGGACCCAGTATAGACCCCTGGAGGACTCCGGTTAATTAAGTGGTTAATTTTAAGTTTAAATGGTTAATAAACCATTCCTTTATTATTATTGAAACCAAATTCCCACTTGGAAAAACATGTGCGTGCGTGCGTGCGTGCGTGCGTGTGTGCGTGCGTGCGTGCGTGCGTGCGTGCGTGTGTGTGTGTGTGAGCGTGCGTGAAAGCTCTTTTGGAGCAGCAATGCAGGCCACATCCTAACACAAGGCTTTGGTATGCTAACACCAATGTGTCTTTTACTGTAGCTGCCAAAAACCCCTCTTATCTGAAGACTAGTCCTGGCATTGATGTAACAGAAGCACGCACGCATGCATGTGTACACACACACACACACACACACACACACACACACACACACACACACACACACACACACAGACACACAGACACACAGACACACAGACACACAGACACACACACACACACACACACACACACACACACACACACACACACACACACACACACACACAGTGCTCTCATGGACATCTTTTATTAATTTAATCACATGTACAGCATTGAGTGCTGTGCAGCTTTTGATGCCAGCATCAGTGGCGCCTCTATCTTGCCTGTGTGTGTGTGTGTGTGTGTGTGTGTGTGTGTGTGTGTGTGTGTGTGTGTGTGTGTGTGTGTGTGTGTGTGTGTGTGTGTGTGTGTGTGTGTGTGTGTGTGTGTTTCCTGCTGTCTCAAGGTTGAATCTATGTCAAGAAACGGTTGAGTTCATCTCCTACGGCAGAGTAGAATATGCTACTTTTTTAAATCCTAACTGAGTATTCATATTGCAGACAAAAACATATCATTTTGGGGGTTGTTTCCCTCCATGAAAAAGTTTGAGCCCCTGCCTCATAGGTCTGTACGCTCTCAGAGTTATGGGAGTCCTTGAAAGTAAAATGTTTGAGAACCACGTCTGGTCCTGGACTCTCACGAATCAGGATCGGGCATCGGACCCAAACCTCTGGCATCCATCCGGCTGTAGCACTGTTATTGTACAATAGTGTGTTGCTGTGAGCTTTAATCATAAAAAGGTCTTATAATACTGTCAAATAGTGTGACTGGCTCTCGTCTTCCACAGCAGCTAATGAGCTGCCTGGTGGATGTTTTGTTATCGTAGTGAAGTCTAAAGTCTAAACCACAAAGGTTTCCTAAACCAAAGCGTGGTTCTGTAAACAGGCTATTATTCTGAAGTTTTCAAACAACAGATAGGAGTCTGGGGATACAATGAACTGGCATGGTCAGTGTCAGGGGAAGTGTTGCAGACACACTCATAACACTTGACTTCTCCGGTTTACTTCCCGTATCTGTGTGAAGTACAGGTGGCCGCCTTTTTTAGGAGACTGGAAGCAGGTTGGAGTCTGTTATTTCGGAAGAGTGAACGGCTTCGGAACGATTCTTTTACCCAATGCTGAACTAAATATTGGACCCGATCGACACAAGCCACACAATCTTCCCAGGGTTTTCTTACTAAAATGACTAATCAGGAGAAAATCTACTTTGTTATCGTTCTTTCTCTGTCCCAGCAACACACTCTCACGAGATCTGGCTCCCAAACAGTGGAATTAACTCCCCCATTGCATTCAGAACTGCAGATTCACACCCAATAGGCTCTATTCACAGCAGCCATATTATGAGGACATTCACAGGTGTTACTAATGATACTAATGAAGGCTCTGTTCCATTCTGCTCAAACAGAGTCAGGGTGCTGATATTGTGCATGTTGGCTCACTGGAAACACTCTGTTACACCAGTGGGTCTACAGTTGGGGTCCAGGGACCATCATGGGCTTCCAATGGCCCCTTACAGGTGTGTAACTCTGAGAGTTATGGGGGTCGTGGAAACCACTGTGCTACACTAAATGGAACAGAGCCTTCATTAGTATCATTGGTAACACCTGTGAAGGAAGTGATAATATGGCTGCTGTGCATAGAGCCTATCGCAATCTGACTCACCTCTTCAGACCCCACCTCAGACCCCCCAGCACTTCACTCTCCCTTTACCCCGTCCCGCCACCTTCTGCCTCCATTGATGCTAGCGACTTGACCAAGATATGGCTACCATGCAGACACATCTTGGTCACCCGCTCTCATGTTTTGTTTCTCAAGTTTGTTTTCTTGATGTAATTTAGATGGCATGTTATTTAAACAGATTCATTGTACCTGGTATCCCATAGTTTCAATATACAGATTGTTATTTTGATTTGTATATTGTTTAGACTGATACACAAGGTATGGTTAAGGTTCTTGGTTTAACCGGGATCCTAGTTTACTGAGGCAATACACAGTCTCTTTGCATTCTATGTAGTGTTTATTCTAAGTCACTCTGGATGAGAGTCTCTGCTAAATGCCTAAATCATAAATTGTAATTGTAGAAAAACACAGGCAGGAGTACAACATTCAGTTATCTTTTCAAGTTTCATTTTTTTATTGGTGCACTTTGAACAATAACAATGATGGTATAAAAGAAAGTCTCCGTCTTACAAATTTCAATAATCAAAAGTATAATATGCCAATACACAGATACACATAAGGCTGACATCAAGTTTTTAACAAGTGGCTTCAAATGGCTTCAATTCAAGGAGAAACGTCATCTCCTTACAATCAGAGAGAAGATCATATTTTAAATGTATTCGTCTGTATCCTTTTTTTTTTTTTTTTTGGGTTTTTCATACAAAAAGAATGGGTTCCGTCTGTGAAGATTTGGGAGTGAGTTGTGTTGCTGGTATGTATGGGTGGGGGGGAGGGGGGTGTCTGTGTTTCATTCTGGGCATGATTGTAAGCAGTGGTGTTTGGCTGACACAGTGCTCTCTCTCTACTCTCAATCTACAGCGTTGGTTCTCAAACATTTACATTTCAGTACAATACATGCTCCTTTCCGACATCCAAACTTTGGAGGTGAAATTAACTACATTTTGACGTTATTCAGAACATCGGGTAACTTTTATTTGGGCGCTACTGCACCCTCCTGACTGTCCGAACTAGTTCAGAAAGCCCGTCCAAAACTGACATTTTCCGACGTTGTAAGGAGCTTGTATTGACCTAAACTCTGAGCGCGTACAAATGGAACCAAATTTGGTTCCATTTGTTCTCTCTCAGAGTTAGTCCTGTAAGGGTCCACTTGGAATGCCCCTCAAGGAACCGCTGATCTACAGTGTTTTTTTACTTAACCCTTCATATTAACCATACACCTGTCACCATCCAGGATCGGCGATAACTATAGGTTACTACCGTAACCCCGGTTATATGAAATACTCTGCTCCAGGTCTCGCTATGGGAGAGCGCCCTCTAGTGTATTCGCGCTAGAGGGCGCTCTCCCATAACGAGACCTGGAGCAGAGTATTGAATATATAACCGTTACTTATCGAAGAAACAAGTCAGTTTCAGTGATACCCGTCTCTACCTCTTACTATTATACTATACTATCAATAGCCAGATCCCTATACTCAAAAACATCCATTTGAGCATTGGCGTTTAGCTAATGAGACACTGTCACTATCAATGACACATCATCATCAAGGCCAAACGAGGCCCTTTTAACTTAATCTGAAGAGCGATGCCTTTGCCTTCCCTTAAGTTGCAACAACATGCATGTGAAGAACAGCCTCATTTATATTATTTCAAGAAAACGATGGTTGAAAATCTTGTTCTTTTTGTATGACAAAGCAGGCTTCAATTTATAGTTTGTCGTATGACGGTGTCACGTACCGAACATAGCCGATCTACAAGCCTACTGTATGCTCGGTGTGCGACACCATCATACGATGAAGCATAAATTAGGCATTATACTCCTGACATTCAGGCTAACAACAAGCTGTTACAGTAGCTTGAAAATCAGTTCTTGAGGGCAAGCGACACTGTATAAATTAAGAATTGTGACGGGAATCCAAGCGGACTATCTGACAATATCCCAAATGGAAAACAAACCAACAAACAAACAAACAAAAGGGTTTAGCAGTGATGTATAAAGCATCGTTGTAGCTGTGTGAACTACACCAGCACTTACTGGATAAAGCCCCGACTCATACTTTGTCGTACGATGGCGTTGCACATCGAACATTGCCGATGTACAAGCTCGCGAACGCGCCACGTTTACGCTCGTACATCAGCTCGTAAAGCTTGTAGATCGGCTGCGTTCGTCGTGCCACGCCGTCAAACGGCAGAGCATAAATCGGGTATAAGTGGCACAGGCATTATCCCCAGCCAAAACCACTCAAAAAAAGCCTTGTTCGTTAAGCTAGCATCAGTAGTGATTTTTAAGACTTTTATCGAACCTCTAAAACACTACACACGACAATATTTACAATGGTCAATATCTTCTTGATATGCACTTTGTTTTTTCAATTTAAATAGATTTAGCTTGTATATATACAGTATATATATATATATATATATATATAAAATAAAAACTTCAGTGGAAAACAAAAAAACAAAACAAATAAATTAACAAGCTTTAAGGCTGTCTTGTCTTGTCAGGGCACCATGGAGTAAACTGGACCCGTCATATAGACTCAACATATAATGGATCAGAATGGGTGATCTTCGTGGTATAGGGGAAGCCCCCGACTATGCAAACGCACGCAGCGAGCGACAAGCCCCTGGCCCCTAGGTCAGGTCAGGGCTGAAGCGATTTATAAAACAGGATTCCGAGATTCAGCCAGCTAGCGCTTATCTACAATAAAAACAAAAACAGAGGCCCATTTCCTGCTGCTGATAAAAGCATGGGAACACAAGCTTGTTGTTGATGGACACGAAACCCCACTGCTCTCTATAATATGCGCTTAGGTGTTGAAAACCGTTGGCTCTGCTCTGTGGTGTGAAGTATAGAGTCAGATACTGACTGAAGGCCTACAGTACAGTAGCTACTACCACATCCGGAGGACCTGTCCATAAAAAATTCATGTCAGAAATTGTAAACATTGTGGGAAAGTACAAGAAAAAAAATCTGTAATGTAGTTCAAAAAGTTAAACTTTCATAATATATTCTAGATTCAATCAATATCAACTAAATATTTCAAGCCTGTATTTGTTTTCATCTTGATTACGGCATACAGATCATGAAAATCCCTAATTATCTCAAACGTCTACCTGTAATAATGAATGAATTCCTTAAATCCCAATAATATACATTTTTGAAAATGAAATGATGATTTCTTTTAGGGATTAATTTGTGTTATATGCCTTACACAGCACATGCCCTTTTCCACAATGTAAATATTTTTTTGACATGCACCTGTCAAGTCTCTCCTCAGTCTCATCCTCCTCTCTATAATCTGACCGCCACCCATTTGGCTTGGATTTTCTGTCCATCTATAGCTTCTTAATTTACAGGCGATGATGATAAAGAAAAAAAAAAACTATGAAAAAACAGATCATGTACAGTCTATCACATCGTGTTCAGGAACTAGAGTGGGACCTGCGAGGTCATATCCTCGGACAGGTCTTTTACAAATCAGTGCTAGAAAACAAGATGAAAAGTTAAACAGATTTGATAAAATCTAATAATGCGGAGGACCAACAACAGACCCTCCTTTGAACAACTGGCAGGTTCGGCCATTTCAATCAAACACACTTGGAAGGGAAAACATTTACAAAATGAAGCCACATTTATGCTCTTGTCGGCACGTTGATGGAAATAGCCGAAGTGGGTTTGGCTATTTCCCCCGGCGCGTGCGACGACAGAGTACGAAACGGGGCTTAAGTGGCTGTAGTGCACGACTTTCACTAGTGCACCTCCAAGGGTAATTGGCTAAGAGGTAAACATGTGCGTCTAGTTGTCATAATGAACCAATTCAACACTTGGGTTTGGTCAGAGAAAAAGTTTTTTTACGACCGCACGCGCCAAAGAGCGTGACAAAGCAATTAACACGCAGGTCGCAAACCTCAAGACACTGCCTGTCATTTAAAAAGGTGCTGTAAGTGATATTTTGTAGATAAAAACAAAAGGCTTTTTGTTAAAACGTTATTTTCTATTATTCTGACAGTAATTGTTGCTATACAGTGTTTGTTCAGTACCTTGGGTCTCCCCGTACTGAACAAACACTCTCTATAGCAATGATTGCGATCAGAATATAGAGCTATTTATTTATCTACACTTATTTTAACAAAATAATATCACTTACATCCCCTTTGATCAGATTGTACAATGTTGGCATTGGTTCTAGTCAGCACGAAGCGAGATATTCTCCCTCTAGAGTAGTTCTGGAGGGTTAAGCACCATATTGATTATCAATTCATATAACGGGAGGCGCGTAGTGAAATATAATGTGTCCTTCTCTTCCAGTGGTTGTCAAACAAAATGGCTTCCTCCGACCGCGTCTGTTCAGTGGTTTTTAATACACGCCAGGCTATGGATGGGTGCCATTCCATTCAATGGTGCCATTCCATTCACCACGTAATTTTGGAGCGAGAGGGGGAGTTGCCGTGCGACGGAATGACGTGGAACGAACCAACCGCCCACGCCATTCCCCACACACACGGCAAAAACAACCCCTATAATCTCCAAACAAATATAAACTACAAATTTCAGTGCATCTGATCTAACACAGTCCGTCAAATGTCACCCCACCAAAAATCATCACAACATCAAAAGAAAAACAAAAAAAGAAAAATCACAGAAAATATTCCATAAAAGATCAAATAAATAAAATGTGGAGGAACCAGCCCTCGCTTAATGTATTCTTATTTCAGCATGGGAACACAACATAAACAGTTAGTTTATATAAACTGCCACATCTCACCCCCTTAAAGAACCATCTCATAAAAAAAATGCATACAAGGCGATTTGTGTGAAATGAATCAGGCCTCTAGCTATATGACTAGGGCTCAGAGATGGTAATGTTAGAGGGTTTTGTGTAAATCTTCTTAAGAACTACTTTTTTTTTACGGAATTGTGACTTAGGCTTACTGCTCAGTTTCAACACTGACAAACACTCGTGTTTCTCAGAGGGACCGGAGCCCTCTAGATATGGTTCAGTACTGTACGGTTGCATGTTTGTGAGCCTGCGTGAGGCGTTGGTTGGCACACCGAATCCCACAGTTAGACACAATCGACCACATTCACAAAAGATGGCGGCCATGTTAGACACCCCCTCAGTACGTTATAGAACTTCAGGTTCTCAACGTCGGGTTTGGGGACCAATAGGGGTCCAAATGGACCCTTACGGGTCTGTGAAAATGGACCTGCATTTGGTTCCATTTGTACACTCTCAGGGCCCTATTTTGCACGCAGGCTTACCCATTATGCCCTAACTTTTTTGGCATTTTTTCAAATAGCGGATCTGCATCGACACTTTGTTACCTTGTAGATCGCCTATTTGAACTATTTTAAAATGTTTAAAATAGTAAAAAATGCCTTTAAAGTTTAGGCATAAGGGGTAAGGCGGCGCACCGCAAGATAGGGCCCTGATACTGTACAAATGGAACCAAATGGACCCGAATTTGAAATTCCTTGAAATTTGAGAATCACTGTGCCAAATTGTCTTCCCCAAGAAGAGTTAGTGGGAAGAGGAGCGCTGGTTTGATCGCACCGGGATGATGCAAGAGCAAAATGGCTGCCATGTGAATATGGTCAATGAAGAATGACACCGCAAGGCAGTAAGCCCACTTGTGATTCACCCACATTAGCCAACAAACTAACACGATTAAGCGTTGGCAAGCTTTATGGTCTCTCTTGAGAGTGTGGTCTGGTCATGTCTGGTTTTGTTTTTTCCAATCCAATTGTTTTTGTGGCAGGGACAGCTAACACACGAGAGGCAAACCTAGGTCACACGTTGGAAGTGATAACATGTCACAGCATCCACAACTATCGCTCAACAGTATGACGGCTTAAAAAGCCTAAATTCAGCACAAATTAGGCTTGATGTCAAGTATTCTCTACCTCAGATACAAAAATCGTGATGAGTAGTCAAAGATGTGGGAACCCCAAAAAAAACACATTGTAGCTTTTTATGGTTGTTGTTGTTGCCGTGTCTCATTCACTTTCTGGCCTTTAGGCGTACACATCATAAGGTGAGTTCTAGAGGGAATCCGTCGACAGTTTCTTGGGGAACTTCTTTGAAGGACAATGACAATAAGAACAGGTTACCTACAAGGCCATTTGCATAGCTCTCCCTCACTTGTTTACACACACATATACACACACACACACGCACGCACGCAAAAGCAAACAGAGGCAAAGACAGACAGAGACGGAGACACATACACACTTCTGACTGGTCTGGGAGGGCATGTTTGCTTAGGCAAAGGTGTGTCCATTTGCGAGGTTTGCATACACAGAGCATCCAGTCCTCTCCGGTCAGGGTCCACTATAGCACCCATGCTGCTGTGTGTGTGCACTGAGCTCTCCTGTGTCATAATACAGCTTATTGCTAATATTCATTATGATTGTTGCTCTACAAAACGTTACAGCCATTCCCCAAGCAGCCAAAAAACAGCCGATGCAGTTAATGCAACACAAAACGTTCAGAGCCTTCTTTTTTTTTTTTACCACATTAACCCTGGCGCCAAAATAGCTATCAAAAATAGCAGCTCTACAAGCTCGACAATGCTTGTAGATCTATTTTTGAAAGTTATTTTGGTGTCCCATATGGGGCGCCAAAATAACATAACCTACGAGCTGTGTAGCGAGGCGAGTGGCTATTTTTGCTATTCGTCACGTGACGAAGCACATAGGGGCGTTGAGTGGTTAACTGGCGTGTGTAGCTACAGTTATATAAAAAAAAATGTAGTTGTTGATATTTGGTAAGGATGCTAATATTACTCTTAAATTTAACACATACTATTTTTACATGTATAACATTGAAACGCGTCTCTAGTAATATCGCACTTTTTCTCTCGCTCCGTCCGTTATATCTTCAGCAGTTGTAGATTTTGGCATGTGTAATTTCTGCAGAACCAGCTGCAGGGATTTACGTCACGTTAACGTCGCTGTGTGTGTGTGTGTGTGTGTGTGTGTGTGTGTGTGTGTTTGTGTGTGCATGCAGGTTTTAACTGGGTTACTGCATTGGTGAAAAAACTTCATTAGTGCAAGAGCAAAAACAAAAATAAAAGCCTCACAGACCACGGCAGCACATTAGTCAAAGTGTCTGTGTGTGTATAGTATGTGTGTGTTTTATTTAATCTAATTCACAATGTGCTCACTATGGGTGAAACGGCACCCCTTGGTGTCGTTTCACCTGTAGTGAGCTCACTGCTCATGATTCATAAAACACGTCTTATAGCCTATTCGTGTTGCTAGGACCGAGAAAAATGTGTGGACTGAATTAGCAAATAAATGCATGAGTGACTGACTGACTGAATGAATGAATGAATGAATGCTAAAGGCCAAAACGGTGCGAAAAGGCATGTGGAGACCAAAGCCCAGATGAGAGGCGGAGCGATGGGTTCATGGCACAAATGAGTGCAACATTTATCCTTAAATCTCTACATTTTTTCTTTTTTTTTACCAAACCTATCTCCTGCGTGTCTCCATTTGTTTTTTTTTGCGTACAAAGCAAAACAAAAAGTACAGATCAAACTGAAAAAGTCCAAAGCACTGCTGCTACGACTGGTGAGAGTTATGGCTGAAACGACGTCCCCCCAGAGGACTTCAATTCCCAGGAGGCCTTGGGGCGGCCTGCTTGTTGTTGTGCCTTCAGGGTCAGTAGTCGGCGATAGGGGCGAGGTTCCTGTTGAGGATGACCGAGACGTTAGTGTAGAGAGGCCTCCTGGACACCAGGGGGGAGTAGTTCAGGTTGTTGAGACCGTCCAGGCTTTGCCGCTCCTTCGAATGACGTAATAAGGTATACCTGTCGGAAGGGAAAAACAGAAATACAAAGATGAGACCGACGGAAAAAGGCAAATATCTGACAGCAACAACTCATTACGCTGTGTTGGAATCAGCGGTATTTGACCGTTGACTGGGCCCCCCCCAGCTAGGGGTCTATACTGGGGGGCGGCAGTGACTCAGGGGTAGAGTGGCCGGTAGAGCTGCCGGATGGGAACCACGAGGTTACGGTTCGATCCCGGGCTCCCCCAGAGTTAGTGTCGAAGTGTCCTTGAGCAAGACGCAGAACACCTAATTGCTCCCGATGAGCAGGTTGGTGCCTTGCATGGTTTCCTCCGCCATCGGTGTGTGAATGTGTGTGTGCATGGGTGAATGTAATGCACAATCTAGGTAAAGTGCTTTGGATAAAAGCGCTATATAAATGCACCATTTACTTAGTCCCCTCCTTTGTTCCCTCTTCACCAAATCTCTTTGCCCCCGAAAATCTACACGCTCACAACGTGCATTATTGAGCTTGTAGCTCGCCTATTTTCGATGTGAACGTTCGCCTATTATGACAAGCCCAGGAATAAGGGACGCTAGGGTTCAAGTTTAAGTAAGTGTCTTAAGTATGTTACACAGCACAGCGAACATGATCGGAATGCATCCCCCCCCGAGCATATCACATGCAACGTCTTTAAGAGAGCCGCAGAAATGCCCTCAAAGGCGCATTCTGACTTTTCATGTGACCGGCTTACATCACATGAATCCAAGCCACATTCCAAGTATCAGCACCCACCCTTTATCCAGACCCCCCCCCCCACACACACACACATACATACATCAGACACATAGACACTGTGTGTGTGTACTTGTATTACTACTGTATACTCGTGAGGAACACATGTCCCTTCAAGTATAGCAGAATTTCGTTGCTGTCGGCTAGAAACCTCATATCTCCATATTTTTTACTTTTTGTGTTTTTTTTCGTAAATTAACGCCCTACTTGATCATACCACAGCGTCACACAAAAGCATCAAAAGTAGCAGATTCTACAAGCTCTAAACGCGACACGTTTTGAGCTTGTAGATCTGCTACTTTTGCCATTTTTGAATTTGAATCCTGAAAAGTTACAGTGTTGGATATATGAGTTTTCCACTCGACAGACGATTTGAGAAATGGACGTTGTAGGGTTGTGTGTGTGTGTGTGTGTACTGACCTTCCCAGGAACTGCACCTCTCCGCGGTGGTGATGTGGGATGGACATGTAGCGCCCCTGCTCACCGTGTGGCCGGCTCACTGTGTAGTTGGCCAGTCTCACCCTGTAGTGCAAACACACGCCATACAATACGCCATTAAAACAAACGCCCTGACACCACACCATAATAGCCTAGGCGACTCACCCACACACCCACTGTCATGCATTCATAAGAAATGCAAATACTGTATATTAATGTATGACTTGTAATGCATTCAATCTCTCTCTGTGTGAAATAAAACAAACTTGAGAGTAGGGAAGCCTGTCAGTTATTACATAAATCGCCTGGTCACGATGATTATTTGAGATAATCGCAATAGGCTCTATGCACAGCAGCCATATTGGACAGAAATTGGGCCCCTTCCTTGCTTCCTTCACAGATGTTACCAATGACACTAATGAAGGCTCTGTTCCATTTGGTGTAGCACAGTGGTTCTCAGACTTTTTAATTTCAAGGACCCCCATAACTCTGAGTTATGGGGGTCCTTGGTAACACCTGTGAAGGGAGTAAGAAGAGGCCCAATTGTTCTCCAAAATGGCTGCTGTGCATAGAGCCTATGGTAACGGGAAGAGTGGGCACCCTGGCAGAGTGGGCACCTCCATGTTAAATTGGCTGTTTTTCCCCCCCAAAATGTAAACAAAAAAAAACATACAATATTTTAGAAGTATACATGATTTGAACATGCTTGAACATTAAAAAATGAATGTCAACATTTCTACTAATTGCTTCAAAACCAGTCAGTCATTCTGGGCATAAATAGGAAGTTGAAGGGTAAATAAGGTCTAATAATGATGCACTGTGCATGTTCAAACCTACTAACTACTAACTTTCCATTTTCCACATTTTTTACGGTTAGAGTTACAATGGGACTCTTCCTAGCTGCCCATTGTATATTTAAGTTATTTTCCTTATCTGCCCTGTGCAGACGTTTTGTTTACACACATAAATATATTAATAATAAGTGGCATTTTAAGCATATTTTGATTATCACTATAATATCATTAATCACAATTATTTTGCCACAATAATCGTGACATGACATTTTCAGATTGTCCCTAGTGCGCACACACACACACACACACACACACACACACACACACACACACACACACACACACACACACACACACACACACACACACACACACACACACACACACACACACACACACACACACACACACACACACACACACCAGGAAACAGGAAACAATAATATACAATCGGCAGTGAAAGAGGAAAAAAAAACCCGCAGACAGCAGTTATCTATGGAATCAAAGCACAAAAGCCAAAAGACAATCAGCAAAAGCTGGGAGTGTGTATTCAGAGAGTCTGGAGGGAGAACAGCTGCCTGTATGGTTACAAAATTATTTTTTAGGGATTGGCTTACAATAAGGAAAAGATTCAGGTTAGGACTAAGATTATACATTTATTTAGAGGTTTGGTTTAGGGGTTCAGGGTTAGCATTATGCCCGATTTACACTTTGGTTGCACGTTGGTGTCGTGTATTGCAACGCGTTCTTGAGCTTGTAGATCTGCAACTTTTCGGCTTCAGGCTTACGGTTAAAGAATTGCAAAATTGTAATTCATAAAATGTTGCGTCCTAAAATGTTGATGTCCTCACAAGTCTAGTAATACAAATGAAATGCGTGTCTGTATGTGTGTGTGCTAGAGTGTGCGAGCGTGTGTGAGTGTCAGTCACAAGAATGACATGCGGCATAGATAAACAAACACAAAAAAAGAGACACGCTTTAAATGAAAGGCCACTCCGTGCCAACAGCTCTCCTGGCTCTGTACTCCTGGCTGTAGACAAACCTCATGTCAACAAATTGATCATACTCACACGATGGCCATCTGCTCTTATGTCACCACTAACCCCCCCATGACACCCCCCTCCCACCACTACCGACATCAACGCTGTGGGAATATTGTCAATACTGACAGCCCTGGCAAGGCAAAAGACTGTCTGACGGCTGTGTGTGTGTGTGTGTGTGTTTATGCAAATGTACAGCATTGCCTGATGGGTCCTTCATTGTGTGCCACAGATCAAGGGTTTCCATGGACAACACAAGGCTATATTATACTATTAGTTTGGGCACCGGTCTACTCTGGAACGATGCAAGTCAGCGACAATGCAAATTGGTTGTCAGAGCACCCGTCTGTTTGTCTGCCTGTGTCACTTTTTAATGCCCGTATGGAGAGCTCCGTATCTGTCTGTACTTGTCCCTTTTACGCCCATACATAGAGAGCCCTGATGTCGTCGGTATCTGCCCATATATGGGCATATCGATCAGATTCTGGACAACCCGCCTACGTGAACGACTTGACCCTGGCAGGCACCTAGGTCTGTCACAATTATTACATAATAATCGTGTAATCGCAATTATTTGAGATATTTCGCAATTATTTTTAATCGTGTAATCGCAATTATTTGAGATATTTCGCAATTATTTTTTGCATAATGGTCATAATCGTTTCCATGGTGAAACATGTTCACACCTTTTCAAATATAAAAAAAAAGCAGTAATAGCAGATCTACAAGCTCACAACGCATCACACCGCATCACAACATTCAATGCCCAACACACAATTAAATCGTTAATCGCAAGTATTTGAGTGACAATTAATCGTCAACTTAAATTTGTCATCGTGACAGCCCTATGGGCACCGCACTCCCTCAACGTCAGGTCTCTGTTCTATGTCGTCTCTGTCGGGTGGAAACCTCATATGTCCAAAACTGTTACTTTTCAGGATTCAATAGGCTCTATGCACAGCAGCCATATTGGGAATGAATTGGGCCCCTTTCCTTACTTCCTTCACAGGTGTTACCAATGATACTAATTAAGGCTCTGTTCCATTTAGTGTGGCATAGTGGTTGTCTTATTTTCAAGGACCCCCATAACTCTGAGAGTGTACAAATGGAACCAAATGGACCCGTAAGGGTCCATTTGGTTCCATTTGTACACTCTCAGAGTTACACACCCACGATAAGGGGCCATTTGGGAACCAAAATGGAGTGTTTCTAGTGAGCCAACATGCAGATATCAGCACCCTGACCAGAATGGAACAGAGCCTTAATTAGAATCATTTCAAGTTCTTTCCAATATGGCTGCTGTGCATAGAGCCTATTCAGTAGCAGATCGACAAGCTCGAAACGCGTCGTTTCGAGCTCGCAGATTTGACACTGTAGTGTGATCAAGTAGAGCGTTAATTTACGAAAACAACACAAAAGGTTAGAATATGGAGATCCGACAGCAACGACGTGTTAATGTAGGCGTATGTCTTGAGAAAAAGGTTGTGATTGACCAATCGTACCACGGCATGTCGATTAAGCATAGCGCGTGTGTTGATCACCTCACCTGTTCCATAGGTCGTCGTCCTCTCCTCCCCAGCCCCAGAATGCATTAGGAAATCCATTGATCTTTTTGAACTGCTCCACTGACAGGCCGCTGACACCCCCGAAAAACTCGTTGTATGGAAGCCTGGAAGGGACACACCACGCCATCATTATTCATTCCAGTGGGCGGAATAAGTTCTCAGGATTTTACACTCGGCCAATACCACACCGCAGAAATACTTTATTACAAGTCAACGTCAAAGTCTATTCCATTATGGTGGGTTTTGAGAGCGGTTTTGAAAGAGGGTGGGGGCAGTGGTGGAAAAGGTACTCAAATGTTTTACTTAAGTAAAAGTATCAATACTGCAATTCAAACTGTACTTGAGTAAAAGTATAAAAGTATTGGCATCAAAATGTACTTAAAGTACCAAAAATAAAAGTACTCATTGTGCAGAATGTCCCATATCAAGTTTTCAAGTGTATAAAAAAGTTTGAAAATATCAGATCTACAAGCTCACAATGCGTCGCATCGCTATTTTCAAATGGCCGAAATGTATACAGGGCTGAAGTGATTAATGTATGTTTTGTAATAATACTCAAAATCTACAAAGTAACTAGTAACTAAAGTTTTCAAATAATTGCAGTGGAGTAAAAGTACAATATTTGCCTCTGAGATGTAGTGGAGTAGAAGTAAAAAGTACAGAAAATTGGAAATACTCAAGTAAAGTAAAAATACCTCAAAATTGTACTTAAGTAAATATACCTAGTTACTTCACAACACTGGATGGGGGTTTCTCTGAGAGCATTGGGGAGCACATTCCACAGGGTTGGGTTCAGCAAAAGCAAAAGCCCTATCGCCCCCAGGTACAGTACAGTACTTGGTCCTGGGGACCTAAATGTTGTTCGAAAACAGCGTCATCATGACGCACTGGGGGACTGAAACTCACATATAGGAGTACTTGTTGAGCTTGACGGCGAAGTGGCGGGGCATGTCCGTGCAGCCGTAGTAGTTCCTGTCGTTCTCCAGCAGGTGGTCCACGTCGTGGAACACCAGGCAGTCCCAGTCCAGGTCCTTCATGGCCTCCTTGTAGCCCACGTTGAACAGCATGGCCCGGTTGAACGGCTCCGTTCCCCTCTGGAGAGAGAGAGAGAGACGGACGAGATAACATCTGTGTCATTTTAGATTTTAGCTATATACTGTATATACTGGCGCTACAGTGGGAGAGATTGTAACAAGATACACAGCAATTTAAGTGTAAAAATTGGTTTTATGGGTACAATTAACACTGAAGATATGTCGTTACACACAAACTATATCACAGGAGAGAGAGAGAGAGAGAGAAAGAGAGGAAAAAAATCCTCTTCAGTGTAAAAATGGGTTTTATGGGTCCAATAACACTGAGGATTTTACAGTGTATTTTACACACCGAATCAGCGTCCCTGTGGCCAATGACCTGGATTCTACAACGAGGAAGCTGGTTCAGCCATAGTGAGGTCATGTGAGCAAACATCTGACCATGTTTTTTCAGTAGTTGCCTGTCCCCTGCCTGTGTGCGTGTGTGTGTGTGTGTGTGTGTGTGTGTGTGTGTGTGTGTGTGTGTGTGTGTGAAGGTGAGATCGACTGAATATTCTATTGACAAATTAGAAGTACAGCAGTACGTTTGAAAGCAAAAGCCACATGGATTAATCCCACAAAAAAACATAACAGCGTAACAGAATGCATTTTTTTGTACCCTTGAGTGACTCGAATTTAGGGGGAGGACAAGGTCAGAGGAACTCGCTCTGGTGGAGGACCTATGAGTATCTCTTACTCTGCAGAAGTACAGTAGTTAGACAGGAACTGTTTCTGTGAGAATGTTGAATATCAGACACATCGAGAGGTGTGATATTCTTTCTTCCACCCTGAGCCGTGTGAACGTGTTGGAGTGTGAGTGCAAATGTGAGTGTGTGACAATATTTTGTTTGTTTTTATCTCCCTCTCTTTCCCTTGCAATATAGAAATACTCTAAGTAAAAGTACAAAAGTACTGGCATCAAAATGTACTTAAAATGTACCTAAAATGTTTGAAAATAGCAGATCTACAAGCTCACAACGCGTCGCGATGCGACGCGTTGTGAGCTTGTGGATCGGCTATTTTCAAACAGCCTATGTATAAAATAGGGCTTAAGTGGTTAATGTGTGTTTTATAATATCATAATTCACATCTTAAAAGTAACTAGTAACTAACGTTTTCAAATAACTGTAGTGGAGTAAAAGCACAATATTTGCCTCTGAGATGATGTAGAGGAGAAAAAGTAAAAAGTAAAAGTACAGAAAATTGGAAATACCGGTACTCCAGTAAGTAAAATGTCCTCAAAAGTGTACTTAAGTACAGTACTTGAGTAAATGTACTTAGTTACTACAGTACCTGCTCTATGACGTAGAAGGCAAACTGCAGTCGCTGTCTCTGGAGCACTGGCACCAGGTGTCTGAAGAGGATGGGCAGGTGCTCATGGCGGTTCCGGAACGGGACCAGGATCGCCACCTATAGGACACAGCATGAAATACAATATGTAGCTAAATGAAGACTTAACGTTTTGTAAGCACGCACGCACGCGCGTGCACACAACACACACACACACGCACACACACACACACACACACACACACACACACACACACACACACACACACACACACACACACACGTACACGCACACACACACACACACACACACACACACACACACACACACACACACAATAACCATAAAGCCTGAGCCTGAGTATATATTTTTTCAAATTCTACTATACTTGTGGGAATATTTAGCCCTCAAAAGAATATAGTACTACAAGTGTGTACACACACACAAACACACACGCACACACGCACACACGCACACACGCACACACACACACACACATACGCACGCACACACATCGACCACTCTGATCTCCATCTAATGAAGTGCAAAGTACTCGTGTTTAGAGTGCATTGTCTTCTGCTAGTTATCATCACTGTACAGTGGTGGAAAAAGTACTCAAATTCTTTACTCAAGTAAAAGTACCAATACTGCAATATAGAAATACTCTGTTACAACTAAAAGTCCAGAATTCAAAATTTACTTAAGTAAAAAGTACAAAAGTATTGGCATCAAAATGTACTTAAAGTACCAAAAGTAAAAGTACTAAAATATTCGAATCGCGACGCGTTGTGAGCTTGTAGATCTGCTATTTTATACATGCTAGCCTATGTATAAAATAGGGCTAAAGTGGTTCATGTTTCATCACACACACACATGCACACGCACACACATCGACCACTCTGATCTCCATCTAATGAAGTGTCAGTGTTTAGAGTGCATTTTCTTCTGCCAGTTATCATCTCTGTACAGTGGGGCTGAGTCACTGCATATGAGCTACTGTCTGCTCCAAAGGCTGCTAGCTACATTACATTACAGACAATATGAACATAATGAAATAACTCATTGGAAAATGACAGTCTCCTCGTGCATTAGAAGGACCATATCAGTCACCAGAAGCAGGGACGTGTTTCACAGAGTCTAATGGGGTTAACGTGGAGTTTGATTCGACTTTAACATTCCAGAGGGACATTTGGTTTAAGTTAAAACTATATTTATGTTGTTGGTTGTGTTGGTTATGTTAAAAAATATTGTTGATATATCATTTAATGTTATATAGGAATTTAGTTATGCCGTATAGCAACATACGTTTTTAGGATTTAGAACAGTTTTTTGAGACCAGTGCTTTGAGAACAGTGCTTCTCAAAAATAGCAGATATACAAGCTCACAGCGTGGCACGAAGTGACTCACTGTGAGCTTGTATATCTGCTATTTTTGAACATTTTGAAAAATGTTGAAGCATTTTGGATTTTTTTAAAAACACTAAATCTTCTCTTCCCGGGGGGATACCTGGCACAAACATTTTCAGATGGGGGTCCGCTGCCAAATACATATAATTTTGGGGGTCCTTGGCACGAAAAGGTTTGAGAACTACGTGATTTAGAAGGCATTTATTTGTAGACTCAGGTCTTAATGAGTTGAAGTGAAATACCCCTTTAAGTGAGGGCAAAGTCACAGTATTGTAATCAAAAAGCAAAGTAACAATATGACAAAAGCATGACAAGAGAGAGAGAGAGAGGGGCAGGTTCTTTCCTCTCTATAGTGTAGTATTATAGACAGTATGTACAGTATATAAGTGTATTGATCACAGCAGGTATAGGAACCGGCCAGGAAGTGTTCCATTAAAAAGAGCCTGCTGTGCTGTTGAACCCTCAGGGGGAGGGGCTGCTGCCAAAGAGAGAAAGGCTAGCTCTTTTTAACTAGCATTCTAAGCAATTTCTTTGAAGTTCAGCAGAAACGCAAACATGTCACCGTGTGTGTGTGTGTGTGTGTGTGTGTGTGTGTGTGTGTGTGTGTGTGTGTGTGTGTGTGTGTGTGTGTGTGTGTGTGTGTGTGTGTGTGTGTGTGTGTGTGTGTGTGTGTGTGTGTGTGTGTGTGTGTGTGTGTTTGTGCGTGTGAGAGAGATGAAAGTAACTAAGTACATTTACTACTACTAAGTGCTGTACCTAAAGTAAAATTTTGAGGTATTTGTACTTCACTTGAGTAATTCCAACTTCCAATACTTTTACTTCTACTCCACTGCATCTCGGATCCAAATATTGTACTTTTACTCCACTACATTATTTGAAATCTTTAGTTACTAGTTACCTTGTACATTTTGATTATTATTACAAAACATACATCAACCACTTCAGCCCTATACACATTTCTGCCATTTGAAAATAGCCGATCTACACGCTCACATGGGTCGCATTGTGAACTTGTAGATCTGCTATTTTCAAAAGCTTTTTATACATTTGAAAACTTTAAAATGGGACAATCTGCATAATGGGTACTTTTGGTACTTTAAGTACATTTTGATGCCAATACGTTTGTACTTTTACCGAGTAAATTTGTAATTACGGACTTTTATTTGTAACAGAGTATTTCTACATTGCAGTATTGATACTTTTACTAAAGTAAAACAGAGAGAGAAAGAGAGAGAAAGAGAGGGAGAGAGAGAGAGAGAGAGAGAGAGAGAGAGAGAGAGAGAGAGAGAGAGAGAGAGAGAGAGAGAGAGAGAGAGAGAGAGAGAGAGAGAGAGAGAGAGAGAGAGAGAGAGAGAGAGAGAGAGGAGAGACGGCGAGAGAGAGAAGGAGAGACAGAGAGAGAGGAGAGAGAGAGAGAGAGAGAAGGAGAGAGAGAGAAGGAGAGACAGAGAGAGAGGAGAGACAGAGAGAGAGAGAGAGAGAGGAGAGACAGAGAGAGAGAGAGAGGAGAGACAGAGAGAGAGAAGGAGAGACAGAGAGAGAGAAGGAGAGACAGAGAGAGAGAGAGAGAGAGAGAGAGAGAGAAGGAGAGACAGAGACAGAGACAGAGAGAGAGAGAGGAGAGACAGAGAGAGAGAAGGAGAGACAGAGAGAAACAGCTGGCACAGAAAAGGGACTTGAGGGAGAAAGAGTCTGTGAGAGTGCAATTTAGTAACAGTGAGAGAGAACAAAGAGAAGAACAGAGAGAGAGAGAGAGAGAGAGAGAGAGAGATTTGGTTGTGTCACAAACACATACAGTACATTTGCTCAGGGCGTAGGAATGAGAGAGAGAGAGAGAGAGACGGTCTGAGGAGACGAGCAGCAGATGGAGGGAGGGTGGGATGATGACTGCGGCGCGGCGGCGAGACACAAACGAGGGATAGTAGTGGTGATAATAATGAAACGCTCAGTGGAGTTGTGGAGGAGGAGGCTCTATACCAGCAGTCAGACTGTCAGAGAGAGAGCTTCTTCTTCCCACAGAAACCACTCTAGTGACTCCGCGCCAAAGGAAACAAAACGCTCATTATGGCGGAGGACATTATTATCTCTCCAGAGTCTCGCCGTTCAGGTTCCCTCGCATACCTAAGACGTTATTATATTGTCGCCGTCGGGGGCCAGAAACCTCTTATGTCCGTGTCTTTAACTGTTGTTGTGTCTTTCGTAAATTGAATGGAATGAATCCTGGAAAGTAACAGTTGTGGATAAATTACCGAGGGATTATGTTTTCGGTCCTGCAAGTCTGCCTCTCTGTCTGTCTGTCTGTCCTCTAAACCATTGGTTCTCAAAGTGGTGTCCGGGGACCCCCAGGGGTCCTTGAGGGAGTTCCCCAGCTAAATGGTGGATAGTTAGGAACCAAATGGACCCTTTTGGGTCTGTAACTCTGAGAGTGTACAAATGGAACCAAATGGACCCTTTTGGGTCTGTAACTCTGAGAGTGTACAAATGGAACCAAATGGACCCTAACGGGTCCATTTGGTTCCATTTGTACACTCTCAGAGTTAAATTAACATTGATTTACCATATAAATTGGGGTCCTAGAGATAGAAATGCCATTAAACGGGGGTCCGTAGCCTAATGCATGTCAATCGTGTACAGTACGTGCAATGTGTGTGGTGGTGGTGGTGTGGGGGGGCTCTGAGGAAAAAAAAAGGTTGTGAACCTCCGGCTCAGACATTATACGTGACCGTCTGACTGGGTACGGTATATAGGCACGCATGACTGAGGAATAATCTATCGTTGCTGTAGTAAAAACCTCTTATCTCCATATTGTAACTTTTTGTGTTTTTTTCCGTAAATTAGAGCCCTACTTGATCATACTACAGCGTCAAAAGTAGCAGATCTACAAGCTCGAAACACGGCACGAAGCGTTTCGAGCTTGCGGATCTGATGCTTTTGAACTTGAATCCTGAAAAAGTAACAGTTTTTTGGACATATGAGGTTTCCACCCGACAGAGACGCTATGCTCTCTCTCTCTCTCTCTCTCCCTCACAGAGAGACGGGAAGGTTTTTCTAGCCTGCCACAGGTCATAAGGGACGAATTAGTGTGAATTCCACAGGCATGTAAGGAATTTGGGTATATATAAAAAAAAAAAAGAAAAAGAAATGTGGAGCATATTATGTGCTCTTATTGCTCAGACTCACGTACTGTTTCGATAGGAATGGGAGCAGGTTTTAGTCAAGCTATACAGTGTGTGTGTGTGTGCATGCATGACACATGGTATGAATGCATTGGGGTCTAGGAGCAGTGGTTCTACAAAGTGGAACGGGGTCCCCCCCAAGGACCCCGTGGGGGTCCTTTAGCGGGTCCCCCTAAAGGACGTGGGGGTCCTTTAGGGGGTCCCAAAAGGCGCCGCTTCGCGCCGAGTTTTGAGCTTGTAGATCTGATACTTTTGATGCTTTTGTGTGACGCTGTAGTATGATCAAGTAGAGCGTTAATTTGTGAAAAAACACAAAGAGTTAAAATATAGACATAAATAAGAGGTTTCTGCACCGACAGCAACGATATGCCACAAGGTCACGCGCTTTTAATCATGTCTATGTCCGTGAACTCTGTGTTGCTGGGGTGAGGTGGACAGAGCTGGGAATAGGAAATACAGTATACAGTATATGAACAGGGTTGGATTTGTTGGGGGAGATATAAATGGCCATAAAAGGGACATGGACTGCCAGATGCAGAAATCTCCATATATGGGCATAAAAGGGACATGGAATGACAGATACAGAGGTCTCCATATATGGGCATATCAGTCGGATTGGTGGTGCGACGAGGGTGTGAGGGCTGCACAGCGGCCTGAACCTGAAATCTATTAAAAGAAAATGCCCTGGTGTCCCTATTTTGGACAAATGTTCACATATTTGTACCAAAAAATAACGATAATAATATTCTAAGATAACTAAAATAGTAGAAAGATGGTAGGTCTGCTTTAAAATAATAATAATAATCAAGAACAACCCCCCCCCCCAGATGACCCCATAACAGGGCCGCCGGGTTGAAACTTTAAAAGAGTGTTGTTTGAACGTCTCACCTTCCAGCGCGGTGCACAGTCGCTGGGCTTCCAGTAGCCCCCGGGGGCCAGGCTGGGCTCTGCGTTCAGCAACGACCTCTCCACTTCCTCCAGAGCGATCTCACTCATATTCACCTCCAGCCTCCCCTCTGCAAAAGACATTTAATACCAGACTTTATCTCTGAGTCTCACTGTTCCCTCACATACCTCGGAAATCATATGAGACAGGTCTGAGTAATATGGCATATTAGACGCGCCAAAGATCACATGGAGGGAGCGTGAGGGCTTGCCTGTTTTGGAGGTAATTCAACATTCTGACCACTTGAACCCCAGCATCCTATATTCTGGGGGGAACATTAATTAGCCAAACATAGCCTATCTACACGTTCAATTGTGAACTTGTACCTGCAGATCGGCTATTTTTGGCAAAGGGATTTGGTGTAGATCAGTGGTTCTCAATCAGTGGTCCGGGGACCACCAGTGGTCCTTGGGGGGGGGGGGGGGGGTACCAGGGGGTCCCCAACGAAATGAGTTAACATAGCGTCACAATCATTTTAACCACTTAGCTTTGGCTATTCAAAAATAGCAGATATACAAGCTCATAGCGCGGCACCGCGCTATGAGCTTGTAGATCTTCTGTTTTTGAAAAATCTTGAAAATGTGTGCATATCTTTGAATATATATATATTTTTAAAGCAAACATTTTTAACTCAAAACATTGCTTCTGGGGGTCCCTGGCACGAAACATTTTCAGATGGGGCTCCGCGGCCGAATGTATATCAATTCAGGGGTCCTTGGCATGAAAAAGGTTGAAAACCACTCTGGTGTAGATGGAAAAGAGAGGGTTTTTAAGTGGTTGAACAAATTATAGCCGACTCCCACATGTGACATCATTGTGGAGCACAATAACATTGTATCCAAAAAAAAAAAGTTTCAAAAATAGCTGATCTATAAGCTTACAATGCGACACGTTGTGAGCGTGTAGATCTGCGTGTAGATTTCTTTTGCTATTTGTCATGTGAGTATTAGGTCAGGGCTTACGTGGTTAAAATGTCAGTAAAACGCAAGTGTGTGTGGATGCGTGCGTGCGCGCGTGTGTGTGCGTGCACACCTTCAACCTCCCCTCTGAAAGAGATTTATAAGAGCGCGTGAGAGAGAGCGAGAGAACCGAGAGAGATAAGAAACGGAGAAGGGCTGAGGGAATAAAAGAGAAAAATGGTAATGACCTGGTATGAAAGGGGAAGGCGATGAGAATGAAAAAAAATATATATATATATATAGAGAGAGAGATGTGGGGTGGGGGGGTGGGGCGGAGGAACGCGTCTTGTCAAGGCCAATAACACTTGAGCAATCAGGGGGCATACTGTGTAAATGGCCGGGGTGGATTAGGCTATCTGTGCCATTACTACACATTCTGTATGCATCATCAATCAACGCTGAAAGCACGGCGGCCTCAACGCTCATAACTTAATGAACAGGCACGGAAAGCACTGTGACAACTGACCTAATGGACACATTTAAAAGTCCCATGAAACCTGAAGAAATGTTATGATTTTTATGATTAAGAATGGCCAGCCTGTACTGTGTGAAACATGATTCTTTTCCTCTCCCGTCTTATTAATTGCCATAATCGTATTCTACAGGATATTATTCTAAAGCACGAATTCCGACCGTCTCAAAAGAACTCACAGTATTGCGTCATTTAACCCTTTAAGACCGGGAACGCATCCGTGTCATTTTAAGATTTCTTTGGCCATTAAAAAATAGCAGATGCCGTGCTATGAGCTTGTAGATCTGCTATTTTTGAAAAATTGTGAAAATGTGTGCAAATGTTTTTGGGGGGTCCCTGGAACAAAACATTTTGAGATCTGCGGCAAAATACATATCTAAAAATGTTTTCTAAATCCTATGTTGCCATATCAGTGGTGCCCCAACTTTTCCATGTCAAGGACCCCCAAAATGATATGTATTTGGCAGCGGACCCCCATCTCAAAATATGTTGTTCCAGGGACCCCCAGAAGCACAGTTTAAAACATATATATTCAAAGATTTGCACATATTTTTCACGATTTTTCAAAAATAGCAGATATACAAGCTCATAGCGCGGCACTCGGTGCCGCGCTATGAGCTTGTATATCTGCTATTTTTTGAATAGCCAATAAGACATTTTAAAATTACCCAGTTGCGTTCCAGGTCTAAATGGGTTAACACGAGATTCAGTATGCAGAGGCTGTGCCTACAGCGTAAAATCCAGAGTGTTCATTTTAACTCTGAGAGTGTAAGGTTGGACCCTTATGGGATCCTGTGTGCGTTCTTCTTGAAGATAGACAGAACCTTTATTAATCCTGAGGGAAATTCTGTTGTCATAGCAGCGCCACAGTGAAGGATGAATCAAAGAGACACGGATGCGGGAAGAAACAAAGAGTACAGAGGAAGCAGCAACGCTAGTAAAAGGTTAACAATATACCATAAAAGACGGCATAAAGAACGGCAATAAAACATGACTTAATATCAGGATCTGGCCTTCTGCAGCCTGTACTGCGTCATGTGTGCAGAGTGTATAAGCAGTGGTTCTCAAAGTGGGGTCCGGGGACCCCCACAGGGGGTTCTTGGGGTGGTTCCAGTGGGGAGTTAAAGCTGCACTATGTAACTTTCCTCTTCTATTCTGGATTTGAACTCGGTTTTACCTTTGAGCTAGAGCCTGCTTGCTTGCTCGGGGAATACATTGTGTGTGCGTGTGCGTGTGCGTGTGCGTGTGCACGCATGTGCGTGTGCACGCACGCACGCACGCACGCACGCACGCACAATAAGAAAATAATAGCTATCACTCCGAAGTCCTTTTGGTACCTTTGTCCGTGTGTGCTGCCCGTGCCTTGATGAATTTAAAAGTACCAGAAAGACTTCGGAGTCTATGTAGTCTATGAGTCTATGATGTATCATGCTGAGGAAGGCTTGACACCGAAACGCGGTAAAACACGTCTGTGTATGCTGCCCGTGCCTTAAAGGAGAATTCCGGACTAGCCTTTTCCTTATCTTTATGTGATGTTATTATATCCTAGGACGAGAGGTGCAGTAGAACATTTTCATAACCATCCCGAGTCCAGCGCAGCAAAAAAAACGGTCCGTGCGCTAGATCGCGTACTGTATCTTTTTTTTTTTTTTTTGTGATATCTGACTTTCGGACATTTGTAACTCAAATCTTTGCTTCTGGGGGTTCCTGGAACTAAATATTTTACAAATGTACGCTTTAAAAAATATATAATCCAAGATTTTGCCACAAATTTTCACGATTTTTCAAAAATAGCAGATCTATATCTGCTATTTTTGAATAGTCAAAGACATCTAAAAATGACACACAGATGCGTTCCCGGTCTTAATGGGTTAATTAATTAAAAGTACCAGAAGGACTTCAGAGAGCTGGCTATTATTTTCTCATTGTGAGTCTTTGTGAGCCGTGCACCCGGCAAATTCCATTTATACAGACTGAGTGTTCCCACTTCCAGTCTGTTTTTTGTTTCTACTTTGTGTGTGTGTGTGTACTCACTCATGGAGGGCAGTCTCTCGGGGCAGACCTGCGTGGGGAGGTAGGTGAAGCCTTCGGGGAGGTAGGTCGGGGGAGGACCATCGCTGGCGCTCACGTTGAAGTCGTAGGTATAATCTGGAAACACACAGACAGCGGTATAGATCATGTCCTGTCCTCTGGCTGCGTAGTGTTTCATATAGATATATATCATCTCACCTCTGCCAGTGGTGGAAAAAGTACTCAAATGTTTTTACTTAAGTAAAAATATCAATACTGCAATGTAGAAGTACTCTGTTACAAGTAAAAGTCTGGTGTTCAAAATGTACTTACAAAGTACAAAAGTAATGGTATCAAAATGTACTTAAGTATCAAAAGTAAAAGTACTGGCATGTTTGAAAATAGCCGATCTACAAGCTCACAACGCGTCGTGAGCTTGTAGATCGGCTATTTTCAAATAGCCTAGGTATAAAATAGGGCTAAAGTGGTTAATGTATGTTTTTTAATGTAATCATTTATGTCTGCAAAGTAACTCGTAACTAAAGTTTTCAAATAATTGTAGTGGAGTAAAAGTACAATATTTGCCTCAGAGATGTAGTGGAGTAGAAGTACAAGTATTGGAAATTGGGAATACTCAAGTAAAGTACAAATACCTCAAAATTGTACTTAAGTACAGTTGAGTACATAGTTACTTTCCACCACTACATCTCTCCCCGGTAGCTCAGGGAGTCTCTCCCGGATAGTGGTGTCAACTCCCCGACACCCACGAGAGGTCATAAATCTCCCGCTGCCTCGTCAAAACTATCTCAGCCTCCAGCTACTGTCTCATCCAACTACCTAACCTCGCCATCACCGGGTTTTCTACCACTGAGGAAAGCCTGATATTCACTCTAAAATTGCAGCCGTGTGATCCGGTTTAGAAGAAAAGACCAAACTAAACACATTTTAAAGTATTTCCGCTCCAGACCGGATCAGTAAACCGAAAATTAGGGATGTTCGATGTTGACTTTTTTACCGATAACCGATATACCGATATTGTCCAACTCCTAATTTCCGATACCGATATCAACCGATACCGATGTATGCAGGCTTTTTCACCAAAAGTCAACTAATTGTCAGGTAACAACATCGCATATCTAATCAAATAAAATAGCTATAATATCAATATAATATCTAATAAATCTAATATAATACAGTGACGTTGTTAGGTTTTCAATGAAGTGAGTCCCGGGACTCACTGGTGGTCATTTGAATGAGTCCCACTAGTCTTAGATTAGATGTTGGCCTATTTAACAGGGCAGAAGCATAATTGCTCTGATGCCTATAACATTAACGAGTGTCAACAAGCGTCAGCTGGACTCAAACACACACACCTGCCCTCTGCAGTGCTCTAAGTTGAAAGTGATTGGAGTCTGTCTCATTTCTCTGCAAAAGCCCTTGAATATGATGGAATATGATTAAGGATTACTGTAATTATGGTAAGCTCATCATTTCAGGTCACACACACCATACAGTAAGAGCCCCTGTAACTTATTTAAAAAAATATATAATAATAAAAAATAAAAAAAATCCGATATTGATTTGTATGCCAATATCGGCCCGATAACATCGGGAGGCCGATAATATCGGACATCCCTTCCGAAAATGCTATTGATCCCAGGCTACCTTGTCTAATAGTACATAAGTGGTCAGAAGTATATAGTACATCATTTTTTACATTATTATCCAGACAGTAACCATTCATCAGCTTAATTCTGTTTTTAAATGCTCATTTCTTTGTGTCATCACTTCCAATTTCACTTGTTTAATCTGTATCCTGTCTGAGTTCTCAATCCTGATTGGATACAATTGGTATCGTCACAACCCACAGGTTTAAAATCGCTGATATAAGTAATAATATTATATTGCGGAGCCTATTGCTGTATTATGCTATAGGACAGATGTGGTGAAGATCATTGTTGAAAACATCAGCTTCCTATTCTCAGGTCAGTTGTTCAACCTCCCTTTAAAATCTATTTTCATAGGTTGGGATGTCAGTGTTGACTGAACCACTGCAGTTACAGTATGTGTTCTATTATTGTACACAAACTGCCTTCCATCCCTTTAGCTTTGACCTGCTGCACATTGACCGCTGCCTCAGCTACTGTACGTCTCTCTGTATTATGCGTATTACTCATGCAACCGTAAGGGCATGCACACACTGCAACTAGTCCCAGCTTTAAAAGCCGACCGGACTCTTTTTTTCCTCCCTACCGTGATCATTCCGGTTGGCTTATGGCTTAGACTCAGGTCATTGCACACACCCCACTTACAGGATTTACAAAGGTGGTGGTTATTGTATTTGAAGCCGTTATAATTGCAGGAAGGTAAAAGGCACGTGAGGTAAACATTCCAAACTCTGAGACATGGAATCACCTCCTAGGCGTGTGTGTGTGTGTGTGTGTGTGTGTGTGTGTGTGTGTGTGTGTGTGTGTGTGTGTGTGTGTGTGTGTGTGTGTGTGTGTGTGTGTGTGTGTGTGTGTGTGTGTGTGTGTGTGTGTGTGTGTGTGTGTGTGTGTGTGTGTGTGTGTGTGTGTGTGTGTGTGTGCGTGCGTGTGCGCGTGTGTGTGTACGCGTGCGCAGGTATGACTATAATTTTGAGCTCCGAAATGACAAAAAAAAAGGACAAACAGCTTTCTAGTCGTTGACGTACCCTCAATGACTTACCCCACCAAGAACAATTTTGTTTACCTGGTTTACCAAAGATTATTTAAGAGCTACGGTTATAATCAGAAAGACAACATTCAGGTTGGGGTCAGGGTTAGGATTAGGCATTTAGAGATTAGGTTTAGGGTTTTAGGGGGGGGGTAGGGTTAGATTTAGGCCAGTGATATTCAACTGACGGCCCCCGCTGGCCAAATCTGGCCCCTGGGGTAACTTTCTTGTGGCCCCTGGCTGGAACACGTTCCATATTCCAATGTAAAAATAGATGTAAAACATGATGATTATTGTATGGGTGGTTGGCTGAATTATTGGATCATGGTTGGTTTTACAACAACATTAACATACTGTAGGGATGGCCATACTGAATGTTTTTTCATAACCATTGACCCCAAACGTGTTAATGGTTAATTAACCATTAATGGTTGATTAACCATTAACCGATGAGAATAAAATGTAGGCTACTATTTAGAATGGAGGAATGTCTGTGACTCACTCGGTGTCCCTAATCAACACCCGCCCACCAGGACAGCATTTGCAGTCGTGAAACTAGTACAGGATGGAACACATTATAACGTCGCTGTCGGGCATAAACCTCTTATCTCCATAGGCTAATTTTTTCATTTTTTTGGTAAATTAACGCCCTACATGATCATACTACAGCGTCACACAAACACATCAAAAGTAGCAGATCTACAAGCTCGAAACGCGGCGCGAAGCGACGCGTTTCGAGCTTGTAGATCTGCTACTTTTGATGGTTTCGAATTTGAATCCTGAACCGTAACAGTTTTGGACATATATGAGGTTTCCACGCGACAGAGACCAACTGCGGGGTGAATGTAGTACTTGATGAGTAAATTATGGAGACCATTTCCAGCCACTCTGGCTGGTACAGGAAAAATGTATTTCCTAATCTACTGCAGTAAATGTGCTGTGTCGTTGTGCGTGGTACGCAATTGCTTCGGTCATCAAACTGCGATGCAAAAAAATATATTGATTTAAATCATCATCTTTTATGGCAACACAAAGTGTTTTTTTGGTGAAATTACATCGTTTTGAAATGAAAATCCCATGGCTGTCGGAGCCGTCTCGGCTTGTCAACTTCGCGAAAGTGTGCAAGGTACTTTATTTCCCGGTCTTTAACTTAACCACTTGAACCGCAGCATCCCTATTCTGGGGGGGAACGTTCGGAAACAAAAAACAAACAGATGTACTAGCTCACAACACGTCGCAGATTGCACCAAAAAATGAATACAAAATGAATACAATTATCATTAACCCATTAACACTGGGAAAGCATCTACTGTATGTCATTTTGGATTTTAGTGCAAAAATAGTAGAGCTCGCAGTGCGTTTTTTTTAACATTTTTGAACAACTTAAACCATTGCTGTCCTCACTAGAGGTCTCAAATTCTGCCCAAACCCGACCCGACGTTTTCGGGCCGGGCTGGGCCCAAAATCTATGCCAATTAGTCGGAAAGACAAAATTCAACCGCCCCTAGTGGCCTAACAGTAAGGCCGACGGAAATGGCAGTGGATGTGTTGGATGCAGCTCAAAGTGGTATCTAGTTTGTCGCCGTCCAACCTTCCTAGCCTGTGTTATTAAAGACAAATGGGCGACACTGGCCAACACGCAAAAGTGCCTGTTTTCAAGATGTTTTGGCCATTATCTCTTTAACGGAAAGTCCAATGTGGTCAGTTCAAAGCTTGTCGGGTGCGTGACTTTGAGGACATTAAGCACATATTATAATGACACCTTTTCGGGTTTTCGAGCCTAAAAGTATGGTAATTGTTCGGGCCCGTTGAGAACTCTAGTCCTCGCAAGCATAGAAACACCAATGTGTGTGTGTGTGTGTGTGTGTGTGTGTGTGTGTGTGTGTGTGTGTGTGTGTGTGTGTGTGTGTGTGTGTGTGTGTGTGTGTGTGTGTGTGTGTGTGTATTGCGTGCGCCCACCTGTGCCGTTGATGTTGTAAGCTCCTCTCACTACCTGCTCCAGGACCTGGGCTCCAATGCTCCTCACATTCTCCTTGATCTGGATGCCTCTGGCCTGGACCATGAACACATACTCATTCACTGTGGATGGAGAGAGACACAGAGAGAGTGTGTGTTAGCCTCGGCATTATAAAAAACACTTACATGATGTTCTGTCATACTGTGAAGGTCAGTCCGTTTGGACTTCTGCCAACAGATTACCGTTGAACCGAATGGAGCAGAGAAATGCCAAGTGAACCACTTAAAGCCAGATTTATACATTGCCATACGATGTGCCGCAAATTGACAATATACAAGGTCACGGTTGTGAGCTTGTAGATCGGCGATTTTCCTGACATGATTGACCCATTAAGACCTAAAGCCGATTCTACAAATGCCTTCCAAACCAGTAGTTCTTTAAAGATATTTTTTTAAATGTTCAAAAATAGCAGATGTGACGTGCTGTGAGCTTGTAGATTTTCTAATAGCCAACACGAAAACATCTAAGATGACACAGATGCGTTCCCAGTTTTAATCGGTTGCAGAAAGAAATTAAGCATAAACCCGACACAGTCGTAACATGATGACTATATCATATCTACAAGCTCAGTTATAGATCTGCTTTTTTTGCCACGTGATACCGGCATACAACGTGTATAAGCATATAGGCCTAGGCTATTATTTGAGTTTACAATGAAATGCCAATAATAGGGACGCCAGGTTTAATGTGGTTAAGCCTATTTTACACTTCACATGACGAACAACACAAAACCTGTGAACAAAAACTGTACAAAAATAACATACTTTCAACAGAATGTTTGTTTGTTTTGGACACTTTTGCCAGATTGTACTGCATGTCATGAAAAATAGCAGATCTACAAGCTTGTAGTGTGGCACTCGGTGCCACGCTATGAGCTTGTATAGCCAAAGTATAAAATAATGGTTAAAGTGGTTACACAGATGCGTTCCTGGTTTTAATGGGCTAAACACAAATCTTTAGCAACCCCCCCTGCATAATAAACTTTGTCCTTGTCTCTGGGGAACAACAGTACAGTAGTCACATTATTTCGTACGTGACAGAAAAAGAAAAAAAAAAATCAAAAGGCAAGTGAAAACGAGTGAACTTCCTGTTCCCATTGTGAACACCACCACTTGTACCTGATCTGCTACAAATTGACCGACTGTGTTCCATTGTAATTACAGAAGGGCTGCAGCACTGTGCACATCAAAGGCCTTTTTTTCCCTGACAAAACAACAGAGTCGGTGTGGCTCTCTCCCAGTCCAATCTAGAGCTATCGATAGTTAAGTTACTGTGAGTGCAGTTTGTGAATGAAGTCAGGCAAATCACACTGTGGTCTTAAGTGGTGGAGAAGTAAGTAAGAAGAAACCGTTCCCGAGCCAAGTGGCCGATAGGGCAGGAGCCCATCTCCTGTTTCTGTAGCGTGAGGCAGCTTGATGTACAAGTTCATCCCCTGGACATGACACTAGCATGTCACAGGGATTTAGCCCCACTTCCAAACCCTTAATGCTGAGTGCCAAGCAGGGAGGTGTTGGGTGGGTCCCAATGTTTTAATAGTCTTTGGCAGGGGTCTTCAACGTTTTTAGGCCGAGGACCCCCTAGCTGAGAGAGAGAGAGATGAAGCAGGGACCCCCTACTCTATATTGTATAAAATTGTGTTTCAGATTCAAGTTTTATTTTTACTTAGTCTGTTCTTTTTTCCCTCTACACCTATACCTCTTAACCAAAAATAGCCGATCTACAAGCTCTCAACGCCTCGTAGATCTGCTATTTTTGGCTAATGTTCCCCTCAGAAAAGGAATTCTATGGTTCAAGTGGTTAATGTAAAAAACGAAATACTATCACACAAAGATTTGGCGGACCCCCTATAGTAGGCCTGAGGACCCCCTAGGGGTCCCGGACCCCCTAGGGGTCCCGGACCCCCTGTTGAAGACCCCTGGTCTTTGGTATGACCCCGGTCTGGGGATTGAACCCCGACCCCTGATCTTGTTGGTTCAGTGGTGAAGCCGGACTATATACTGTAGTCTGGCTGCTTGTGAGCATGTCAACTACTGTAGTGTGGTGACCGTCTACATTTGGCTATATTTAAATAACTTGGAAATGGAAATGCCGATCTTGCCAAATACTTTCACCCATAGACACACAAGTGCTTGACAGGGACAACCTTTTTGTTCTTACATGAATACTAGATTACCAATTGTAATCCAGAATCAGATCAGCACACAGCATGCACACTAGATTACCAATTGTAATCCAGCTTGTACACGCATGCATGCATACCAACTAGATTACCAACTGTAATCCAGCTTTTCACACTCTCGGTAGCATGATAAGATAAAGCTTCACTGATGATGCCCAGAGGGACATGCAAGGTGTCAGAGCAGCAACGGCAGTGAGAACCAAACACTGGGAGAGGTAACATAGCGTAAGGAGAGTGCACAATAGAACAGTGGTTCTCAAACTTTTTCATGTCAAAGACCCCCAAAAGGATACGTATTTGGCTGCAGACTCGCGTCAATTTTTTTTTTTTGCCAGGGAGTTAAAAAAATAGCAGATCTGCAAGCTCATAGCGCAGCACTCTGTGCCGCGCCATGAGCCCCGGGGGAAAACCAATGACCCCAATGGTTCATTGGGGTCATTGGCCCACTTTGAGAACCAATGGTGTATAAGACAGGAAGAAGCAGACAGACAAGAAAGACTGAATACTAGAGAGAGAAAAGAGTTGGAGAGAGAGAGTGTCAGTGTGTGTGTGTGTGTGTGTGTGTGTGTGTGTGTGTGTGTGTGTGTGTGTGCGTGTGCGTGTGCGCGAGAGAGAAAGTGAGAGTGAGAGAAAGTGAGAGAGAGCGAGAGCATTTCCCTTGGTTCTCGCCCACAGTTGTCACATCAGAGGAGAGCTATGCTGAGCCCTGAAGACAGGGTGACTGGTTAGAGTACCACGTTAAAGTCACTTTTATCTGTGTAGCACATTTTCCTGACGCTGTGCAGTGTGCAAATTCAGTGTGCGTGTGTCACATTAAAATGCAACCATAGTGGCAGAAAAACACCAAAGTAGCAAAATACTGTACGCAGCAGTGCAGTGCAGTGACGACCTTAACCTCCCAACCTCCAACAAGCATTTTAAAAACCCCACTCATCCACATTCACACGGAAACAAGCCTTTGGCTTTTTTTGGGATTGATCCATTAGGCTTTTTTTAACATGCTGATTTGCTTTTAAACTGTCAATACAATGTTGAATCAATCGAACGGACAGCTAATGCATCGTCTCTGTCGAATGGAAACCTCACATGTCCAAAACTGGTACTTTTTAGGATTCAAATGACAAAACAGCGAAAGTACCAGATCTACAAGCTCGCACAGCATTTTCAGCTTGTAGATCTGCTACTTTTGATGCTTTTGTGTGACACTGTAGTATGTTCAAGTAGGGCGCTAATTTATGAAAAAAAACGTTAGTTAAGGAGATATGAGGTTTCTGCCGGACGGCAACGACACATGCCCGACTAGTGTCGTGTCTGATCTGGTCCACACACACACACACACACACACACACACACACACACACACAGAGAGGAACCACATTAAGTAGAGACAGAAGTAAACTGTAACAGACAAACAGTACAACAGCCAAGCAATGCAGAAGTGCTCCAACCCAGCCCAGACTCAGCCTGATGTGTGGCAATGTGTGCGTGTGTTTTTGTCAGTACTCCTACAATCAGTGCCAATAATAAGGCAGTGACAAGTTTTCCTGTGCTCATAATAACATAATAGCCTTGTTGTGTTAACGGAAATTCACCTCAGAGAGAGAGAGATTTAGCCCTGGTTTCTATGCTAATGCGTCATCATGCCCTTTCAATTTGAACTAGAATTAGGCTAGGTGTTCTACCTAAACTAATCTCTCTCTCTCGATCTTTCAGCAGGAAACAAACCAAAAATAAGGAAATTGTGGTCTAACGGCACGCCCATCGCCCCAACCACAAACGCTCACTTGGACAAAATGACATACCGTTGCTGTCGGGCAGAAACGTGTTATCTCCATATACTACGTTTTTGTGTTTTCCTTCCCCGTACATTAACCAGTGGTGGAAAAAGTACTCAAATGTTTTACTTGAGTAAAGGTATCAATACTGCATCTGCAATATAGAAATACTCTGTAAAAGTCCAGAATTCAAAATGTACTTGAGTAAAAGTGCAAACGTATTGGCATCAAAATTTACTTAAAGAACCAAAAGTAAAAGTACTCATTATGCAGAATGTCCCATTACCCAGCTTTCAAATGTATAAAAGATATTTTGTAAATAGCAGATCTACAAGCGCACAATGCGTCGCATCGCGACACATTGTGAGCTTGTAGATCGGCTATTTTCAAATGGCCGAAATGTATATAGGGCTGATAATCAAAATCTACGAAGTAACTAGTAACTAAAGAGTAAAAGTACAATATTTGCCTCTGAGATGTAGTGGAGTAGAAGTGAAAGTATTGGAAATTGGAAATACTCAAGTAAAGTACAAATAAACATTTTACTTAAGTACAGTACTTGAGTAAATATACAGTACCCCCACTTGATCATACCACAGCGTCAGACAAAAGTAGCAGATCTGCGATCTGCGGCGCATTTTGTATTTGAATCCTGAAAAAGTAACAGTTTTAGACATAATGAGGTTTTCCACCCCGACAGAGACGATAATGTCATGCGTGTGACTGGGATAACGTGTTGTAATTTAATGCATGAACGCTTACCGATGCGATTTTATTTTTTAAATGTGTGTATATAGAACACATTACATCCCCTATCGAATCTCTTAATTACACCAATAACAGAGCAGGCAGAGCCTGACGGAGAAGACAACGGCGAACGCTGCGAACACACACACATGCACACACGCACACACACACGCACACACGCGCGCACGTACGTGCACACAGATTCTTCATGGCTGGGGAGTAAAGGAGACAGTCAGCAAATGTGACAAATAAACATATTGTGACAGAGCTATAAAAAGTTTTGAGAACTAATGCAGTAAAGCAGGGGTCTTCAACCTTTTCAGGCCAAGGACCCCCTAGCTGAGAGAGAGATGAAGCAGGGATCCCCTCTATATTGTATAAAATTGTGTTTCAGATTAAACCTTTTTTGTTAACTTAGTCTGCTCTTTTTTCCCTCTACACCTATACCTCTTGGCCAAAAATAGCCGATCTACAAGCTCACAACGCCTCGCAGCGCGAGGCGTTGTGAGCTTGTAGATCTGCTATTTTTGGCTAAAGTTCTCCTCAGAAAAGGGATGCTAGGGTTCAAGTGCTTAATGTTAGGTAAAAAAAATATATATATATATTTTTTTTTTTAAATTAGAAAAAAAATAGAAAAAAAATAGAAAAAAAAATAGAAAAAAATAGATTTTTTTTGGAAAAAAAATAGAAAAAAATAGGTAAAAAAAAATCTTATAACACAAAGATTTGGCGGACCCCCTGTCGTAACTCTGAGGACCCCCTGTTGAAGACCCCTGCAGTAAAGTACATATCCATGCCAAGGAAGCGCTTGCCAGCTCTCCTAGGAACAAGCAGGAGGAGAGAGAGGCCTAAAGTGGCCCATGTGTTGCAGACGGCCTGCGGGCCTGGGTCACACTCCACTATCTGCCTCTTTCCATCGGATGATGGCTTGGGATGGAGTGCGCGTGTGTGTGTGGGTAGGTAGGTAGCGTGTGCATGCGTGTGTGTCTATTAACCCATTCAAAACGGGAACGCGTGCCACACTAGCTTGTAGATCTGCTATTTTAGAAAAAATGTGAAAATGTGTGCAAATCTTTTAATATATATTTTATATATATTTGTAACTCAAATCTTTGCGTCTGGGGGGTCCCTGGAACAACATATTTTACAGATGATAGCTTTAAAAATATATATATTCAAAGATTTGCAAAACCTTTCACGATTTTTCAAAAATAGCAGATCTACAAGCTCATAGCGTGGCTATATGAGCTTGTATATCTGCTATTTTTGAATAGCCAAAGAAATCTAAAATGACAGAGTTGCATTCCCGGGTCAAATGGGTTAACATGGAAGCTAGGAATATAATATTATTGTGTCTGTCTCTCACCTACTCTAGCGAGATTGAACAACATACAGTACAGTACAGTACTCTCCGAATCAACTGCATTGTCACATCATCACACCATCACAGGTTTAAAAGTTACTTTCTTTGTGTGTGAACTCTCAACATTTGCACAGTTCCAGGAAGAGTTAAGAATAGAGAAAGAGAGGATGGAGAAGAAAGGGAACACAGAACACGTATGACAGCAAGACAGTCAAATCAATATGTAAAGTCCAGTAGCAGTACACAAAGTGTGCTGCAAGGTGTGTTTGAAATGTACAGTGGATAGATGGCGTTGTGGAAGGAAGAAATGCTTGTTGTGCAGGTGGTAAACATAAACTTTGTTATATATTATCACCAGTATTTTTTTTAAATAGCCAATCTACAAGGTCACAATGCGTTGCATCGCGACGCATTGTGAGCTTGTAGATCGGCTATTTTCAAATGGCTAAAATAAATATATAGGGCTGAAGTGGTTAGTGTGTTTTGCGATAATAATCAAAGTCTAAAACGTAACTAACGATTTCAAATAATTGTAGTGGAGTAAAAGCACAATATTTGCCTCTGAGATGTAGTGGAGTAGTAGTGTAGTAAAAGTACTGAAATACTCCAGTAAAGTAAAAAAAAATACCTCTTTTGCATACCTTTCTTGTGCATGGTTAAAGGAGCACTTCACCTATTTACATCTTAAGTTCATATAATTGGTCCTCACCAAATGCTCACCATATTATGAAGGCACTATTTCTGTAAATTGCAGTTTTCAGCTTCACCCATGCTGATTGCTGAAACTGCTCAGGTGGTCAGACTTGAGTGCAGAGGAGGAGCAGTTAAGGGGTTAACACTTAAGCTGCCATGGACGCAGATCTGCGTCCTATTAGATAAAACCCGTGGGCTGCCAGAATAATCTAGGACGCAGGTCTGCGTCCTAATGTTTAATTTGGTTAATAGACGATCACGCTGTTTTATTTACATTCCGAGATCAGTTTCGTTTTCCACTCACCTCAGCTTCACCCGGAAGCAATTTCATCGATTTCCGTTTCCAGTTTTAGCTTAAAAAATGCACTCTTTAGGCCAAAACACGTTTTTTCACACGGTATAAAAAACGAACGGACAGCTCCGCTTCTTTTTTCTTTAGTCTGGGTGACTAACAGTCATCGTCGTCGTGTCTAATCGGCACTAATTTACGAAAAAAGTTAACATACGGAGATAAGAGGTGTCTGCCCGACTGTATATGCAATGTGGCCCTCTGGAGTGAGTGTGGAAATAGAGTGGCCCTCTATATCAACAAAGTTGCCCACCGCTGCTCTATACCCGTTTAGCTATGACCGCCACAAAGTGACATACTTTCTATACTTCCTGTGTATTTTGCAGAGGTAAGATGAGAACATTGATTTCAGTCACCGGTCACTAGTTCTGCAAGCCCCCAATTTGTATAAAACAAGATGAATGTAATGGAAACCCCTAATACAATTACTGATGACAAATCACAGCTCGTTGCTTTCTCATGACTCAGCTCGTGTGTGTGTGTGTGTGTGTGTGTGTGTGCACACACACGCTGAAGTGACCCCTATGCACATACGTTATACACTACAGCAAAGTCTGGGTTCCACCAGTCGAACTCTATTGTACCCCCAGGGGTACAATAGAGTTACAGACTCAAATTTTGAGTCTGTAACTCTGAGAGTGTACAAAAGGACCCAAAATGGACCCGTAAAGGTCATTACACTATAAACTATCCGAAAATGCGATAGAACACTAAGAATTCGACAGTGAAGATTTGGGGTCCTTTGCACTAGAACAGTGGTTCTCAACCTTTTCAGGTCGTGACCCCCCAAAATAATCATATGAACTGGGGACCCTCCAAAATACTCATATTTGAACTGGGGACCCCCCACCCTGACAGTTGAGGCATTCAATTTAGTTTGATTAGGTTCCACAGATAAATGTTGCGAGGCGTTGTGAGCTTGTAGATCGGCTATTTAAAAATATATTATATTATATTATTTGACAATTTGGCCAATGTTTGACCAGTTTTTAAATAGTTTGTTGATTACTTTGATGCAGCAATGGTCTTTTTTTTTAGGTATTAAAAATGTCTTAAAAGTCCTTAAATTGTCACTTCACTGTCATCTGGGGACCTCCCCAAAATCCTGTGGGGACTCCCCTGGGGATCCCGACCCACAGGTTGAGAACCACTGCACTAGAACACACACACACACACACACACACACACACACACACACACACACACACACACACACACACACACACACACACACGCACGTACGCACAGTAAGGATGGATGGATGGATG